>NW_027638577.1:0-35000 GCF_951216825.1 Electrona antarctica
GGGTGGGATAACCAGGTATCTACAGGCTGGGTGCGTGCGTGCGTGCGCTGCGTTGCGTTGCGTGGCGTGCGTGCGTGCGTGCGTGCGTGCGTGCGTTGCGTGCGTCTGTAAAACAACTGCCCTTTTTACCCGTCTGTAAAACAACTGCCCTTTTTACCCGTCTTTAAAACAACTGCCCTTTTACCCGTCTGTAAAACAACTGCCCTTTTACCCGTCTGAAAAACAACTGCCCTTTTACCCGTCTGTAAAACAACTGCCCTTTTTACCCGTCTGTAAAACAACTGCCCTTTTACCCGTCTGAAAAACAACTGCCCTTTTACCCGTCTGTAAAACAACTGCCCTTTTACCCGTCTGTAAAACAACTGCCCTTTTACCCGTCTGTAAAACAACTGCCCTTTTACCCGTCTGTAAAACGACTGCCCTTTTACCCGTCTGTAAAACGACTGCTCTTTTACCCGTCTGTAAAACGACTGCCCTTTTACCCGTCTGTAAAACAACTGCCCTTTTACCCGTCTGTAAAACAACTGCCCTTTTACCCGTCTGTAAAACAACTGCCCTTTTACCAGTCTGTAAAACAACTACCCTTTTACCCGTCTGTAAAACAACTGCCCTTTTACCCGTCTGTAAAACAACTGCCCCTTTTACCCGTCTGAAAAACAACTGCCCCTTTTACCCGTCTGTAAAACAACTGCCCTTTTACCCGTCTGTAAAACAACTGCCCTTTTACCCGTCTGTAAAACAACTGCCCTTTTACCCGTCTGAAAAACAACTGCCCTTTTACCCGTCTGTAAAACAACTGCCCTTTTACCCGTCTGTAAAACAACTGCCCTTTTACCCGTCTGTAAAACAACTGCCATTTTACCCGTCTGTAAAACAACTGCCCTTTTACCCGTCTGTAAAACAACTGCCCTTTTACCAGTCTGTAAAACAAATGCCCTTTTACCCGTCTGTAAAACAACTGCCCTTTTACCCGTCTGTAAAACAACTGCCCTTTTACCCGTCTGTAAAACAACTGCCCTTTTACCCGTCTGTAAAACAACTGCCCTTTTACCAGTCTGTAAAACGACTGCCCTTTTACCCATCTGTAAAACGACTGTCCCTTTTACCCGTCTGTAAAACAACTGCCCTTTTACCCGTCTGTAAAACAACTGCCCTTTTACCCGTCTGTAAAAACAACTGCCATTTTACCCGTCTGTAAAACAACTGCCCCCTTTTACGCGTCTGTAAAACAACTGCCCTTTTACCCGTCTGTAAAACAACTGCCCCTTTACCCGTCTGTAAAACAACTGCCCTTTTACCCGTCTCTAAAACAACTGCCCTTTTACCAGTCTGTAAAACAACTGCCCTTTTACCCGTCTGTAAAACAACTGCCATTTTACCCGTCTGTAAAACAACTGCCCTTTTACCCGTCTGTAAAACAACTGCCCTTTTACCCGTCTGTAAAACGACTGCCCTTTTACCCGTCTGTAAAACGACTGCCCTTTTACCCGTCTGTAAAACGACTGCCCTTTTACCCGTCTGTAAAACGACTGCCCTTTTACCCGTCTGTAAAACAACTGCCCTTTTACCCGTCTGTAAAACAACTGCCCCTTTTACCCGTCTGTAAAACAACTGCCCTTTTACCCGTCTGTAAAACAACTGCCCTTTTACCCGTCTGTAAAAACAACTGCCCTTTTTACCCGTCTGTAAAACAACTGCCCTTTTACCCGTCTGTAAAACAACTGCCCTTTTACCCGTCTGTAAAACAACTGCCCTTTTACCCGTCTGTAAAACAACTGCCCTTTTACCAGTCTGTAAAACAAATGCCCTTTTACCCGTCTGTAAAACAACTGCCCTTTTACCCGTCTGTAAAACAACTGCCCTTTTACCCGTCTGTAAAACAACTGCCCTTTTACCCGTCTGTAAAACAACTGCCCTTTTACCAGTCTGTAAAACGACTGCCCTTTTACCCATCTGTAAAACGACTGTCCCTTTTACCCGTCTGTAAAACAACTGCCCTTTTACCCGTCTGTAAAACAACTGCCTTTTTACCCTTCTGTAAAAACAACTGCCATTTTACCCGTCTGTAAAACAACTGCCCCCTTTTACGCGTCTGTAAAACAACTGCCCTTTTACCCGTCTGTAAAACAACTGCCCTTTTACCTGTCTGTAAAACAACTGCCCTTTTACCCGTCTGTAAAACAACTGCCCTTTTACCAGTCTGTAAAACAACTGCCCTTTTACCCGTCTGTAAAACAACTGCCATTTTACCCGTCTGTAAAACAACTGCCCTTTTACCCGTCTGTAAAACAACTGCCCTTTTACCCGTCTGTAAAACAACTGCCCTTTTACCCGTCTGTAAAACGACTGCCCTTTTACCCGTCTGTAAAACGACTGCCCTTTTACCCGTCTGTAAAACGACTGCCCTTTTACCCGTCTGTAAAACGACTGCCCTTTTACCCGTCTGTAAAACGACTGCCCTTTTACCCGTCTGTAAAACAACTGCCCCTTTTACCCGTCTGTAAAACAACTGCCCTTTTACCCGTCTGTAAAACAACTGCCCTTTTACCCGTCTGTAAAACAACTGCCCTTTTACCCGTCTGTAAAACAACTGCCCTTTTACCCGTCTGTAAAACAACTGCCCTTTTACCAGTCTGTAAAACAAATGCCCTTTTACCCGTCTGTAAAACAACTGCCCTTTTACCCGTCTGTAAAACAACTGCCCTTTTACCCGTCTGTAAAACAACTGCCCTTTTACCAGTCTGTAAAACGACTGCCCTTTTACCCATCTGTAAAACGACTGTCCCTTTTACCCGTCTGTAAAACAACTGCCCTTTTACCCGTCTGTAAAACAACTGCCTTTTTACCCGTCTGTAAAAACAACTGCCATTTTACCTGTCTGTAAAACAACTGCCCCCTTTTACGCGTCTGTAAAACAACTGCCCTTTTACCCGTCTGTAAAACAACTGCCCTTTTACCCGTCTGTAAAACAACTGCCCTTTTACCCGTCTGTAAAACAACTGCCATTTTACCCGTCTGTAAAACAACTGCCCTTTTACCCGTCTGTAAAACAACTGCCCTTTTACCCGTCTGTAAAACAACTGCCCTTTTACCCGTCTGTAAAACAACTGCCCTTTTACCCGTCTGTAAAACGACTGCCCTTTTACCCGTCTGTAAAACGACTGCCCTTTTACCCGTCTGTAAAACGACTGCCCTTTTACCCGTCTGTAAAACGACTGCCCTTTTACCCGTCTGTAAAACAACTGCCCTTTTACCCGTCTGTAAAACAACTGCCCCTTTTACCCGTCTGTAAAACAACTGCCCTTTTACCCGTCTGTAAAACAACTGCCCTTTTACCCGTCTGTAAAAACAACTGCCCTTTTTACCCGTCTGTAAAACAACTGCCATTTTACCCGTCTGTAAAACAACTGCCCCCTTTTACGCGTCTGTAAAACAACTGCCCTTTTACCCGTCTGTAAAACAACTGCCCTTTTACCCCTCTGTAAAACAACTGCCCTTTTACCCGTCTGTAAAACAACTGCCCTTTTACCCGTCTGTAAAACAACTGCCCCTTTTACCCGTCTGTAAAACAACTGCCCTCTCCAGACCATGAATGCAGCGTTTACTCCCCTCCTCTCTCTCTCTCTCTCTTCTCTCTCCTCTCTCTCTCTCTCTCTCTCTCTCTCTCTCTCGTTGCGGGCGGTTCAATGACACAAGGCAAATTGCATTTAATAAATTAGTTTAATAGATGGACGATCGCTTAGCGGAGAACACTGTTTCCTCTGGTTAGGAGAAACATTTGTAAACTCCACAGTCTCTCTCTCTCCTCTCTCTCTCTCTCTCTCTCTCTCTCTCTCTCTCTCTCTCTCTCTCTCTCTCTCTCTCTCTCTCCCCCCCCCCCCCCCCCCCCCCCCCGTATATATACGGACCTGGCGCAAAAAGAGTTAACCCATTTTGGGCGGGAACCCCTTTTGGTGTTTTAAAGCATTATGTTATACTTTAGCTATTGATATTGATCTACAAGCTCATAGCCCGGCACTCGAGGTTGTAGATCTGCTATTTTGAAAAATCATGAAAATGTGGCGCAAATCTTTGAATATATATTCTTTCAGAGCGAGCGAACATGTGATAAGTGAATATGTATGAGCGAACATGTGATAACTGAATATGTATGAGCGAACATGTGATAACTGAATATGTATGAGCGAACATGTGATAACTGAATATGTATGAGCGAACACCAAAAGGGCGAGCGAGGAAACAGCAGCCATGGAGAATGAGAGTAGCAGATCCATTACGATATGCAAATGAACTGCTTTCTGGACAAATTGGCCTGAAAAACATCTGTCAGGAGAAACATCTGTCAGGAGAAACATCTGTCAGGAGAAACATCTGTCAGGAGAAACATCTGTCAGGAGAATCATCTGTCAGGAGAATCATCTGTCAGGAGAATCATCTGTCAGGAGAAACATCTGTCAGGAGAAACATCTGTCAGGAGAAACATCTGTCAGGAGACCCACATGTTGCAACATTCCCGTTTGTAAGCGGCGTGGAGTTTGTCTGAATGGATTTGGTATATGACGAAAAATGTTCGTCGACTACCTTTTTTTTCACTGACGAAAACTAAATGGAAACTAAATGAAAACTAAGCTATGACGACTAAAACTAAGACCGATCTTTTAATTTAATTTTTTTGGAGGGACAGACAGTAGGCTGACAGGAAATGGGGAGACAGATGGGGGGAAGACATGCAGTAAAGGCTGTCGGGAGTCGAACCCGCGGCACACTGCCAGACTGGATTACCAGCCAAGGTGCCTGGACCACTGAGCCATGGCCCAGGCCAGACCAATTTTTTTAATGTAGACTTAGATAGCATTTTATGTAGACATAGCTTTTTTATTTTTCTAAGTATATACGCATTGTTCCGCATTATATAGATATTCCACTGTTACGTTCTTAGCTTACGTATGAATCATGATAACTACTTTTTATGTAGCCTGTGATGTATTTTTTGTTCTTGCTTAATGTAAATCGCTCTGGATTAACACTAGCGCGTCGGAGCGGTCTGGCTGACCGATTTTGAAATGGATTTTCTTTGCCCATGAAGTCCTGAGAAAGTTCCCCTTGCATGACTTTTTCTAAATGTTCGATTCAAACCATCTGTGTTTTTTTTTTCATCTGAAACGTTTTGGAAATATGATTTTAGACATAATTCTACTACTAAGTCTGCTCTTTTTCGGTCCGTGGGACCGCTCTTAGACTCCTCACCCTTTCTCCCCCGCAAGCAGTGAAGTTCACACCTCCCTCCCGGCTGGAGACGGGCATTGTTCAAGCTAATGTGTCATTTGCATTCCAACTACTTCCACATGTATAGGCAAACTTACATTACGAATGTACTCACAGCATAGACTAAATGTTGTTTAATAATAAAGTTTTTAGCATGGTCTGTTTGACCCGACCGACATTTCCTTTCCTTGGAGCGAGAATGCTTGCCGATGCGCGATTCCAAATAAAAATGACAGTGTTTGAAATCAGTCCAACCCGATAGACGTCCCGAACCTCTAAATGTTTTGTAAGTGAAAAGATAACAGTTCTCTCCGTCCTTCTTTGTCTGTAAACTTTTCTGCACGCGACCAGTGGAACAGATTTTCATGCATCACGGCTCTCTTTTTTTTCTCTCTCCCTCTCTCGCAGAGAGAGAGAGAAAATGTTCATGGATCCAAGTAACTGCCGGTGAGGTATGCGGAAGTGCATTTTAGATAACGCTGTAGCACTATTTGTGGCGGCGATGCGTCACATGACTTGTTCTATCCTATGGTGTATATATAAACCGTGCTGCTATAAAAATTCTCCTACGGACCTCTCTGCTGGCACAATCAATCAAATATATATAAATTACATCGATCATAGGCAGCGGGTCTGTAAGGCTAGGCAAGGCTTCGCCTTCACAAAAAAAAGAAATAAACAGACATTGTTTGTGACTTTATTTTTCGGAGGGCCCGCTAAACGAACAGTGTAAAAATGACATCAATGACATGAATCATTCCAACGCGATAGACCTCCCTCCCTATAATGTTTCCCCTCTATATAAAAATGACAATATATAACGCTAATGTCGTATTTCTCTGTGTGTGCCTGGCTCTGGCTGTTACAATAACGTGTGTTAGCCTATTTTATTGTCTCAATACAAAGTCGGACAGTGTTTGCTGCGCAAGGGTAATTAATTATAGTGACGATGTGAGCGCTATATTGAATATATAGCGCTCACATCGTCACTATAATTATAGTTTGGTAAACTGAAATGAAAAAGAAAAAATAACTTGAGTTGTCCTGTCAGTTGAAACTGCTGCCTTGAATTAGTTGGAATGTAACATTTAGAAGCCAATGGCAAGCCGTCAACGGGTGCAGGGAGGTGTGAAGAACATTAGACGAGTGGGGGAGATAATGGCCAATCAAATCACATGAAAAACACGGTCAGCCCGACCGTTAGCCGTCTTACTAGTAGAGATTTTAAATCAGGCATGCTAGTGTTAAGAGTGTCTGCTAAATGCCTAAATTGTAAATGTTATTGAGGGAACTAGTGGACCAGACATACATACATACATACATACATACATACATACATACATACATACATATATATATATACATACAGTACAATGGACTCTGTTCATCAACCCAAAGAGAGAAAACCCCTTGGTTTTAAGGTAAACCATTATCTTAAAAAAACGTTTTGTCCAAACGCGACTCTTTGGTGTGGTTTGGGCTAAAAGAGTGATAGGTGTTAGAAGGTGATAGAAGGTGTTATTTTACAGTGTGCTGATAGAAGGTGTTATTTTACAGTGTGCTGATAGGTGTTATTTTACAGTGTGCTGATATAAGGTGTTATTTTACAGTGTGCTGATAGAAGGTGTTATTTTACAGTGTGCTGATAGAAGGTGTTATTTTACAGTGTGCTGATAGAAGGTGTTATTTTACAGTGTGCTGATAGGTGTTATTTTACAGTGTGCTGATAGGTGTTATTTTACAGTGTGCTGATAGAATGTATTATTTTACAGTGTGCTATAGAAGGTGTTATTTTACAGTGTGCTGATAGAAGTTATTTTACAGTGCGCTTATAGGTGTTATTTTACAGTGTGCTGATAGAAGTTATTTTACAGTGCGCTTATAGGTGTTATTTTACAGTGTGCTGATAGAAGGTGTGATTTGTATTATTTATTTTAGTGTGCTTATAGGTATTATTTTACAGTGTACTGATAGGTGTTATTTTACAGTGTGCTGATAGAAGGTGTTATTTTACAGTGTGCTTATAGAAGGTGTTATTTTACAGTGTGCTGATAGAAGATGTGATTTGTATTGTTTATTTTACAGTGTACTGATAAGTGTTATTTTACAGTGTGCTTATATAAGGTGTTATTTTACAGTGTGCTGATAGAAGGTGTTATTTATAGTGTGCTTATAGAAGGTGCTATTTTACAGTGTGCTGATAGAAGGTGTTATTTTACTGTGTGCTGATAGAAGGTGTTATTTTACAGTGTACTGATAAGTGTTATTTTACAGTGTGCTGATAGAAGGTGTTATTTTACAGTGTGCTGATAGAAGGTGTTATTTTACAGTGTGCTGATAGAAGGTGTTATTTTACTGTGTGCTGATAGGTGTTATTTTACAGTGTGCTGATAGAAGGTGTTATTTTACAGTGTACTGATAAGTGTTATTTTACAGTGTGCTGATAGAAGGTGTTATTTTACAGTGTGCTGATAGAAGGTGTTATTTTACAGTGTGCTGATAGAAGGTGTTATTTTACAGTGTGCTGATAGAAGGTGTTATTTTACTGTGTGCTGATAGAAGGTGTTATTTTACAGTGTACTGATAAGTGTTATTTTACAGTGTGCTGATAGAAGGTGTTATTTTACAGTGTGCTGATAGAAGGTGTTATTTGTACCATGTATTTCAGAGTGTGAAAACAGGATGTATGATTGGTCACCCGGGCAGAACAGGAAGCAGGAAGCTGTCACTGACGCTCACATTAATCCATAACCAATTAGGTGTCAGCGACCGGGCTGTCCTGTTGTGTTTGATGACGGCCAGTGCGTGCTGCGCGCGCGCGTGCTGTGCGTGCGTGATGGCCATGGCGCGTGTGCGCGTGCCGAGCACGCGCTAATCAGCAGAGTAAACTCTGCTATATTTCAATTTGGGCGAGCGCTGTTCCACGGCAGGGCGCGGAGGGGGGGAGGGGGTTGGGGGGCCATAAATAACACCCCAAATGTCCCGCAAAGAGAGCTCTACACCAACACAGTAATCACACTGTCCACGCACGCACGCACGCGGCACGCGCACACACACACACACACACACACACACACACACACACACACACACACACACACACACACACACACACACACACACACACACGTATACGTCACGCCAGTAGTAAAGCTACAAACATGAATCAAACAATGGTGGAACGAAAGGCATGATTCGACGGCAAAACTCAAACCAACACCTCTAGACTGGAACCACCTCTAGACTGGAACCACCTCTAGACTGGAACCACCTCTAGAACCACCTCTAGACTGGAACCACCTCTAGACTGGAACCACCTCTAGACTGGAACCACCTCTAGAACCACCTCTAGACTGGAACCACCTCTAGACTGGAACCACCTCTAGACTGGAACCACCTCTAGAACCACCTCTAGACTGGAACCACCTCTAGACTGGAACCACCTCTAGACTGGAACCACCTCTAGAACCACCTCTAGAACCACCTCTAGACTGGAACCACCTCTAGACTGGAACCACCTCTAGAACCACCTCTAGACTGGAACCACCTCTAGACTGGAACCACCTCTAGACTGGAACCACCTCTAGAACCACCTCTAGACTGGAACCACCTCTAGACTGGAACCACGTCTAGAACCACCTCTAGACTGGAACCACCTCTAGACTGGAACCACCTCTAGAACCACCTCTAGACTGGAACCACCTCTAGACTGGAACCACCTCTAGACTGGAACCACCTCTAGACTGGAACCAGCTCTAGAACCACCTCTAGACTGGAACCAATTTACAATTTACAATTTAGGCATTTAGCAGACGCTCTTAATCCAGAGCGACTTACATTAAGCAATAACAAAAGCATGGCATACATCACATATATAAAAAAAGTTATCATGAATCATAAACTAAGAACGTAACAGTGGAGTATCTATGTTAACTATACATACTATACTATATAATATATTATACATGTGTACTATAAAGTGCTATGACTACATAAAGTGCAATTCTAGAGCTGTCTACGTAACAAGCTAGAGGAACCACCTCTAGACTGGAACCACCTCTAGACTGGAACCACCTCTAGACTGGAACCACCTCTAGACTGGAACCTCCTCTGGACTGGAACCACCTCTAGACTGGAACCACCTCTAGACTGGAACCTCCTCTGGACTGGAACCACCTCTAGACTGGAACCACCTCTAGACTGGAACCTCCTCTGGACTGGAACCACCTCTAGACTGGAACCACCTCTAGACTGGAACCTCCTCTGGACTGGAACCACCTCTAGACTGGAACCACCTCTAGACTGGAACCACCTCTAGACTGGAACCACCTCTAGACTGGAACCACCTCTAGACTGGAACCTCCTCTGGACTGGAACCACCTCTAGACTGGAACCACCTCTAGACTGGAACCACCTCTAGAACCACCTCTAGACTGGAACCTCCTCTGGACTGGAACCACCTCTAGACTGGAACCACCTCTAGACTGGAACCACCTCTAGAACCACCTCTAGACTGGAACCACCTCTAGACTGGAACCACCTCTAGACTGGAACCACCTCTAGACTGGAACCACCTCTAGACTGGAACCACCTCTAGACTGGAACCACCTCTAGACTGGAACCACCTCTAGACTGGAACCACCTCTAGACTGGAACCACCTCTAGAACCACCTCTAGACTGGAACCACCTCTAGACTGGAACCACCTCTAGACTGGAACCACCTCTAGACTGGAACCACCTCTAGACTGGAACCACCTCTAGACTGGAACCACCTCTAGACTGGAACCACCTCTAGAACCACCTCTAGACTGGAACCACCTCTAGACTGGAACCACCTCTAGACTGGAACCACCTCTAGACTGGAACCACCTCTAGACTGGAACCACCTCTAGACTGGAACCACCTCTAGACTGGAACCACCTCTAGACTGGAACCACCTCTAGAACCACCTCTAGACTGGAACCACCTCTAGACTGGAACCACCTCTAGACTGGAACCACCTCTAGACTGGAACCACCTCTAGACTGGAACCACCTCTAGACTGGAACCACCTCTAGACTGGAACCACCTCTAGAACCACCTCTAGACTAGAACCACCTCTAGACTGGAACCACCTCTAGACTGGAACCACCTCTAGACTGGAACCACCTCTAGACTGGAACCACCTCTAGAACCACCTCTAGACTGGAACCACCTCTAGAACCACCTCTAGACTGGAACCACCTCTAGAACCACCTCTAGACTGGAACCACCTCTAGAACCACCTCTAGACTGGAACCACCTCTAGACTGGAACCACCTCTAGAACCACCTCTAGACTGGAACCACCTCTAGAACCACCTCTAGACTGGAACCACCTCTAGAACCACCTCTAGACTGGAACCACCTCTAGAACCTCCTCTGGACTGGAACCACCTCTAGACTGGAACCACCTCTAGAACCACCTCTAGACTGGAACCACCTCTAGAACCACCTCTAGACTGGAACCACCTCTAGAACCACCTCTAGACTGGAACCACCTCTAGAACCACCTCTAGACTGGAACCACCTCTAGACTGGAACCACCTCTAGACTGGAACCACCTCTAGAACCACCTCTAGACTGGAACCACCTCTAGACTGGAACCACCTCTAGACTGGAACCACCTCTAGACTGGAACCACCTCTAGACTGGAACCACCTCTAGACTGGAACCACCTCTAGACTGGAACCACCTCTAGACTGGAACCACCTCTAGAACCACCTCTAGACTAGAACCACCTCTAGACTGGAACCACCTCTAGACTGGAACCACCTCTAGACTGGAACCACCTCTAGACTGGAACCACCTCTAGAACCACCTCTAGACTGGAACCACCTCTAGAACCACCTCTAGACTGGAACCACCTCTAGAACCACCTCTAGACTGGAACCACCTCTAGAACCACCTCTAGACTGGAACCACCTCTAGACTGGAACCACCTCTAGACTGGAACCACCTCTAGAACCACCTCTAGACTGGAACCACCTCTAGAACCACCTCTAGACTGGAACCACCTCTAGAACCACCTCTAGACTGGAACCACCTCTAGAACCACCTCTAGACTGGAACCACCTCTAGACTGGAACCACCTCTAGACTGGAACCACCTCTAGACTGGAACCACCTCTAGACTGGAACCACCTCTAGACTGGAACCACCTCTAGACTGGAACCACCTCTAGACTGGAACCACCTCTAGAACCACCTCTAGACTGGAACCACCTCTAGACTGGAACCACCTCTAGACTGGAACCACCTCTAGAACCACCTCTAGACTGGAACCACCTCTAGACTGGAACCACCTCTAGACTGGAACCACCTCTAGACTGGAACCACCTCTAGACTGGAACCACCTCTAGAACCACCTCTAGAACCACCTCTAGACTGGAACCACCTCTAGAACCACCTCTAGAACCACCTCTAGACTGGAACCACCTCTAGAACCACCTCTAGACTGGAACCACCTCTAGAACCACCTCTAGACTGGAACCACCTCTAGAACCACCTCTAGACTGGAACCACCTCTAGACTGGAACCACCTCTAGACTGGAACCACCTCTAGAACCACCTCTAGACTGGAACCACCTCTAGAACCACCTCTAGACTGGAACCACCTCTAGAACCACCTCTAGACTGGAACCACCTCTAGAACCACCTCTAGACTGGAACCACCTCTAGACTGGAACCACCTCTAGACTGGAACCACCTCTAGACTGGAACCACCTCTAGACTGGAACCACCTCTAGACTGGAACCACCTCTAGACTGGAACCACCTCTAGACTGGAACCACCTCTAGAACCACCTCTAGACTGGAACCACCTCTAGACTGGAACCACCTCTAGACTGGAACCACCTCTAGAACCACCTCTAGACTGGAACCACCTCTAGACTGGAACCACCTCTAGACTGGAACCACCTCTAGACTGGAACCACCTCTAGACTGGAACCACCTCTAGACTGGAACCACCTCTAGACTGGAACCACCTCTAGACTGGAACCACCACTAGAACCACCTCTAGAACCACCTCTAGACTGGAACCACCTCTAGACTGGAACCACCTCTAGACTGGAACCACCTCTAGACTGGAACCACCTCTAGACTGGAACCACCTCTAGACTGGAACCACCTCTAGACTGGAACCACCTCTAGACTGGAACCACCTCTAGACTGGAACCACCTCTAGAACCACCTCTAGACTGGAACCACCTCTAGACTGGAACTACCTCTAGAACCACCTCTAGACTGGAACCACCTCTAGAACCACCTCTAGACTGGAACCACCTCTAGAACCACCTCTAGAACCACCTCTAGACTGGAACCACCTCTGGAACCACCTCTAGAACCACCTCTAGACTGGAACCACCTCTAGACTGGAACCACCTCTAGACTGGAACCACCTCTGGAACCACCTCTAGAACCACCTCTAGACTGGAACCACCTCTAGACTGGAACCACCTCTAGACTGGAACCACCTCTGGAACCACCTCTAGAACCACCTCTAGACTGGAACCACCTCTAGACTGGAACCACCTCTAGACTGGAACCACCTCTAGAACCACCTCTAGACTGGAACCACCTCTAGACTGGAACCACCTCTAGACTGGAACCACCTCTGGAACCACCTCTAGAACCACCTCTAGACTGGAACCACCTCTAGAACCACCTCTAGAACCACCTCTAGACTGGAACCACCTCTAGACTGGAACCACCTCTAGACTGGAACCACCTCTAGACTGGAACCACCTCTAGACTGGAACCACCTCTAGACTGGAACCACCTCTAGACTGGAACCACCTCTAGAACCACCTCTAGACTGGAACCACCTCTAGACTGGAACCACCTCTAGACTGGAACCACCTCTAGAACCACCTCTAGACTGGAACCACCTCTAGACTGGAACCACCTCTAGACTGGAACCACCTCTAGACTGGAACCACCTCTAGACTGGAACCACCTCTAGACTGGAACCACCTCTAGACTGGAACCACCTCTAGAACCACCTCTAGACTGGAACCACCTCTAGACTGGAACCACCTCTAGACTGGAACCACCTCTAGACTGGAACCACCTCTGGAACCACCTCTAGAACCACCTCTAGACTGGAACCACCTCTAGACTGGAACCACCTCTAGACTGGAACCACCTCTAGAACCACCTCTAGACTGGAACCACCTCTAGACTGGAACCACCTCTAGACTGGAACCACCTCTGGAACCACCTCTAGAACCACCTCTAGACTGGAACCACCTCTAGAACCACCTCTAGAACCACCTCTAGACTGGAACCACCTCTAGACTGGAACCACCTCTAGACTGGAACCACCTCTAGACTGGAACCACCTCTAGACTGGAACCACCTCTAGACTGGAACCACCTCTAGACTGGAACCACCTCTAGACTGGAACCACCTCTAGACTGGAACCACCTCTAGAACCACCTCTAGACTGGAACCACCTCTAGACTGGAACCACCTCTAGACTGGAACCACCTCTAGAACCACCTCTAGACTGGAACCACCTCTAGACTGGAACCACCTCTAGACTGGAACCACCTCTAGACTGGAACCACCTCTAGACTGGAACCACCTCTAGAACCACCTCTAGACTGGAACCACCTCTAGACTGGAACCACCTCTAGACTGGAACCACCTCTAGACTGGAACCACCTCTAGACTGGAACCACCTCTAGACTGGAACCACCTCTAGAACCACCTCTAGACTGGAACCACCTCTAGACTGGAACCACCTCTAGACTGGAACCACCTCTAGACTGGAACCACCTCTAGACTGGAACCACCTCTAGACTGGAACCACCTCTAGAACCACCTCTAGACTGGAACCACCTCTAGACTGGAACCACCTCTAGACTGGAACCACCTCTAGACTGGAACCACCTCTAGACTGGAACCACCTCTAGACTGGAACCACCTCTAGACTGGAACCACCTCTAGACTGGAACCACCTCTAGACTGGAACCACCTCTAGAACCACCTCTAGACTGGAACCACCTCTAGACTGGAACCACCTCTAGACTGGAACCACCTCTAGAACCACCTCTAGACTGGAACCACCTCTAGACTGGAACCACCTCTAGACTGGAACCACCTCTAGACTGGAACCACCTCTAGACTGGAACCACCTCTAGACTGGAACCACCTCTAGACTGGAACCACCTCTAGACTGGAACCACCTCTAGACTGGAACCACCTCTAGACTGGAACCACCTCTAGACTGGAACCACCTCTAGACTGGAACCACCTCTAGACTGGAACCACCTCTAGACTGGAACCACCTCTAGACTGGAACCACCTCTAGACTGGAACCACCTCTAGACTGGAACCACCTCTAGACTGGAACCACCTCTAGACTGGAACCACCTCTAGACTGGAACCACCTCTAGACTGGAACCACCTCTAGAACCACCTCTAGACTGGAACCACCTCTAGAACCACCTCTAGACTGGAACCACCTCTAGAACCACCTCTAGACTGGAACCACCTCTAGAACCACCTCTAGACTGGAACCACCTCTAGACTGGAACCACCTCTAGACTGGAACCACCTCTAGACTGGAACCACCTCTAGACTGGAACCACCTCTAGACTGGAACCACCTCTAGACTGGAACCACCTCTAGACTGGAACCACCTCTAGAACCACCTCTAGACTGGAACCACCTCTAGACTGGAACCACCTCTAGACTGGAACCACCTCTAGAACCACCTCTAGACTGGAACCACCTCTAGACTGGAACCACCTCTAGACTGGAACCACCTCTAGACTGGAACCACCTCTAGACTGGAACCACCTCTAGACTGGAACCACCTCTAGACTGGAACCACCTCTAGACTGGAACCACCTCTAGACTGGAACCACCACTAGAACCACCTCTAGAACCACCTCTAGACTGGAACCACCTCTAGACTGGAACCACCTCTAGACTGGAACCACCTCTAGACTGGAACCACCTCTAGACTGGAACCACCTCTAGACTGGAACCACCTCTAGACTGGAACCACCTCTAGACTGGAACCACCTCTAGACTGGAACCACCTCTAGAACCACCTCTAGACTGGAACCACCTCTAGACTGGAACCACCTCTAGAACCACCTCTAGACTGGAACCACCTCTAGAACCACCTCTAGACTGGAACCACCTCTAGAACCACCTCTAGAACCACCTCTAGACTGGAACCACCTCTGGAACCACCTCTAGAACCACCTCTAGACTGGAACCACCTCTAGACTGGAACCACCTCTAGACTGGAACCACCTCTGGAACCACCTCTAGAACCACCTCTAGACTGGAACCACCTCTAGACTGGAACCACCTCTAGACTGGAACCACCTCTGGAACCACCTCTAGAACCACCTCTAGACTGTGGAACCACCTCTAGAACCACCTCTAGACTGGAACCACCTCTAGACTGGAACCACCTCTAGACTGGAACCACCTCTGGAACCACCTCTAGAACCACCTCTAGACTGGAACCACCTCTAGACTGGAACCACCTCTAGACTGGAACCACCTCTAGAACCACCTCTAGACTGGAACCACCTCTAGACTGGAACCACCTCTAGACTGGAACCACCTCTGGAACCACCTCTAGAACCACCTCTAGACTGGAACCACCTCTAGAACCACCTCTAGAACCACCTCTAGACTGGAACCACCTCTAGACTGGAACCACCTCTAGACTGGAACCACCTCTAGACTGGAACCACCTCTAGACTGGAACCACCTCTAGACTGGAACCACCTCTAGACTGGAACCACCTCTAGACTGGAACCACCTCTAGAACCACCTCTAGACTGGAACCACCTCTAGACTGGAACCACCTCTAGACTGGAACCACCTCTAGAACCACCTCTAGACTGGAACCACCTCTAGACTGGAACCACCTCTAGACTGGAACCACCTCTAGACTGGAACCACCTCTAGACTGGAACCACCTCTAGACTGGAACCACCTCTAGACTGGAACCACCTCTAGACTGGAACCACCTCTAGAACCACCTCTAGACTGGAACCACCTCTAGACTGGAACCACCTCTAGACTGGAACCACCTCTAGACTGGAACCACCTCTGGAACCACCTCTAGAACCACCTCTAGACTGGAACCACCTCTAGACTGGAACCACCTCTAGACTGGAACCACCTCTAGAACCACCTCTAGACTGGAACCACCTCTAGACTGGAACCACCTCTAGACTGGAACCACCTCTGGAACCACCTCTAGAACCACCTCTAGACTGGAACCACCTCTAGAACCACCTCTAGAACCACCTCTAGACTGGAACCACCTCTAGACTGGAACCACCTCTAGACTGGAACCACCTCTAGACTGGAACCACCTCTAGACTGGAACCACCTCTAGACTGGAACCACCTCTAGACTGGAACCACCTCTAGACTGGAACCACCTCTAGACTGGAACCACCTCTAGAACCACCTCTAGACTGGAACCACCTCTAGACTGGAACCACCTCTAGACTGGAACCACCTCTAGAACCACCTCTAGACTGGAACCACCTCTAGACTGGAACCACCTCTAGACTGGAACCACCTCTAGACTGGAACCACCTCTAGACTGGAACCACCTCTAGACTGGAACCACCTCTAGACTGGAACCACCTCTAGAACCACCTCTAGACTGGAACCACCTCTAGACTGGAACCACCTCTAGACTGGAACCACCTCTAGACTGGAACCACCTCTAGACTGGAACCACCTCTAGACTGGAACCACCTCTAGAACCACCTCTAGACTGGAACCACCTCTAGACTGGAACCACCTCTAGACTGGAACCACCTCTAGACTGGAACCACCTCTAGACTGGAACCACCTCTAGACTGGAACCACCTCTAGACTGGAACCACCTCTAGAACCACCTCTAGACTGGAACCACCTCTAGACTGGAACCACCTCTAGACTGGAACCACCTCTAGACTGGAACCACCTCTAGACTGGAACCACCTCTAGACTGGAACCACCTCTAGACTGGAACCACCTCTAGACTGGAACCACCTCTAGACTGGAACCACCTCTAGACTGGACCACCTCTAGACTGGAACCACCTCTAGACTGGAACCACCTCTAGACTGGAACCACCTCTAGACTGGAACCACCTCTAGAACCACCTCTAGACTGGAACCACCTCTAGACTGGAACCACCTCTAGACTGGAACCACCTCTAGACTGGAACCACCTCTGGAACCACCTCTAGACTGGAACCACCTCTAGACTGGAACCACCTCTAGACTGGAACCACCTCTAGACTGGAACCACCTCTAGACTGGAACCACCTCTAGACTGGAACCACCTCTAGAACCACCTCTAGACTGGAACCACCTCTAGACTGGAACCACCTCTAGACTGGAACCACCTCTAGACTGGAACCACCTCTAGACTGGAACCACCTCTAGAACCACCTCTAGACTGGAACCACCTCTAGAACCACCTCTAGAACCACCTCTAGACTGGAACCACCTCTAGACTGGAACCACCTCTAGAACCACCTCTAGAACCACCTCTAGACTGGAACCACCTCTAGACTGGAACCACCTCTAGACTGGAACCACCTCTAGACTGGAACCACCTCTAGAACCACCTCTAGACTGGAACCACCTCTAGACTGGAACCACCTCTAGACTGGAACCACCTCTAGACTGGAACCACCTCTAGAACCACCTCTAGAACCACCTCTAGACTGGAACCACCTCTAGACTGGAACCACCTCTAGAACCACCTCTAGAACCACCTCTAGACTGGAACCACCTCTAGACTGGAACCACCTCTAGACTGGAACCACCTCTAGAACCACCTCTAGAACCACCTCTAGACTGGAACCACCTCTAGAACCACCTCTAGAACCACCTCTAGACTGGAACCACCTCTAGAACCACCTCTAGAACCACCTCTAGAACCACCTCTAGACTGGAACCACCTCTAGAACCACCTCTAGAACCACCTCTAGAACCACCTCTAGACTGGAACCACCTCTAGAACCACCTCTAGAACCACCTCTAGAACCACCTCTAGACTGGAACCACCTCTAGAACCACCTCTAGAACCACCTCTAGAACCACCTCTAGAACCACCTCTAGAACCACCTCTAGAACCACCTTTAGAACCACCTCTAGAACCACCTCTAGACTGGAACCACCTCTAGAACCACCTCTAGAACCACCTAGACTGGAACCACCTCCTAGAACCACCTCTAGAACCACCTCTAGAACCACCTCTAGACTGGAACCACCTCTAGAACCACCTCTAGAACCACCTCTAGAACCACCTCTAGACTGGAACCACCTCTAGAACCACCTCTAGAACCACCTCTAGAACCACCTCTAGACTGGAACCACCTCTAGAACCACCTCTAGAACCACCTCTAGAACCACCTCTAGAACCACCTCTACGAAACCACCTCTAGAACCACCACTGGAACCCACCTCTTAGACTGGAACCTCCTCTAGAACCACCTCTAGAACCACCTCTAGACTGGAACCACCTCTAGAACCACCTCTAGAACCACCTCTAGACTGGAACCACCCTCTAGAACCCACCTCTAGAACCACCTCTAGACTGGAACCACCTCTAGAACCACCTCTAGAACCACCTCTAGAACCACCTCTAGACTGGAACCACCTCTAGAACCACCTCTAGAACCACCTCTAGAACCACCTCTAGACTGGAACCACCTCTAGAACCACCTCTAGAACCACCTCTAGAACCACCTCTAGAACCACCTCTAGAACCACCTCTAGAACCACCTCTAGAACCACCTTTAGGAACCACCTCTAGAACCACCTCTAGGGAACCACCTCTACGAACCACCTCTAGAACCACCTCTAGACTGGAACCTACCTCTAGAACCACCTCTAGAACCACCTCTAGAACCACCTCTAGACTGGAACCGACCTCTAGAACCACCTCTAGAACCACCTCTAGAACCACCTCTAGACTGGAACCACCTCTAGAACCACCTCTAGAACCACCTCTAGAACCACCTCTAGACTGGAACCACCTCTAGAACCACCTCTAGAACCACCTCTAGAACCACCTCTAGAACCACCTCTAGAACCACCTCTAGAACCACCTCTAGAACCACCTCTAGAACCACCTCTAGAACCACCTCTAGAACCACCTCTAGAACCACCACTGAACCACCTCTAGACTGGAACCTCCTCTAGAACCACCTCTAGAACCACCTCTAGACTGGAACCACCTCTAGAACCACCTCTAGAACCACCTCTAGACTGAACCACCTCTAGAACCACTCTAGAACCACCTCTAACTGGAACCACCTCTAGAACCACCTCTACGAACCACCTCTAGAACCACCTCTAGCTGGAACACCTCTAGAACCACCTCTAGAACCACCTCTAGACCACCCTCTAGACTGGAACCACCTCTAGAACCACCTCTAGAACCACTCTAGAACCACCTCTAGACTGGAACCCACCTCTAGAACCACCTCTAGAACCACCTCTAGAACCACCTCTAGAACCACCTCTAGAACCACCTCTATGAACCACCTCTAGAACCACCTCTAGAACCACCTCTAGACTGGAACCACCTCTAGAACCACCCTCTAGAACACCTCTAGACTGGAACCAACCTCTAGACCACCTCTAGAACCACCTCTAGAACCACCTCTAGACTGGAACCACCTCTAGAACCACCTCTAGAACCACCTCTAGAACCACCTCTAGACTGGAACCACCTCTAGAACCACCTCTAGAACCACCTCTAGAACCACCTCTAGACTGGAACCAACCTCTAGAACCACCTCTAGAACCACCTCTAGAACACCTCTAGAACCACCTCTAGACCACCTCTAGAACCACCTCTAGAACCACCTCTAGAACCACACTGGAACCCCTCTAGACTGGAACCACCTCTAGAACCACCTCTAGAACCACCTCTAGAACCACCTCTAGAACCACTCTAGAACCACCTCTAGAACCACCTCTGGAACCACACCTCTAGACTGGAACCACCTCTAGAACCACCTCTAGAACCACCTCTAGAACCACCTCTAGAACCACCTCTAGAACCACCTCTAGAACCACCTCTAGAACCACCTCTAGAACCACCTCTAGAACCACCTCTAGAACCACCACTGGAACCACCTCTAGACTGGAACCACCTCTAGAACCACCTCTAGAACCACCTCTAGAACAACCTCTAGAACCACCTCTAGACTGGAACCACCTCTAGACTGGAACCACCTCTAGACTGGAACCACCTCTAGACTGGAACCACCTCTAGACTGGAACCACCTCTAGACTGGAACCACCTCTAGACTGGAACCACCTCTAGACTGGAACCACCTCTAGACTGGAACCACCTCTAGAACCACCTCTAGACTGGAACCACCTCTAGACTGGAACCACCTCTAGACTGGAACCACCTCTAGAACCACCTCTAGACTGGAACCACCTCTAGACTGGAACCACCTCTAGACTGGAACCACCTCTAGACTGGAACCACCTCTAGACTGGAACCACCTCTAGACTGGAACCACCTCTAGACTGGAACCACCTCTAGACTGGAACCACCTCTAGAACCACCTCTAGACTGGAACCACCTCTAGACTGGAACCACCTCTAGACTGGAACCACCTCTAGACTGGAACCACCTCTGGAACCACCTCTAGAACCACCTCTAGACTGGAACCACCTCTAGACTGGAACCACCTCTAGACTGGAACCACCTCTAGAACCACCTCTAGACTGGAACCACCTCTAGACTGGAACCACCTCTAGACTGGAACCACCTCTGGAACCACCTCTAGAACCACCTCTAGACTGGAACCACCTCTAGAACCACCTCTAGAACCACCTCTAGACTGGAACCACCTCTAGACTGGAACCACCTCTAGACTGGAACCACCTCTAGACTGGAACCACCTCTAGACTGGAACCACCTCTAGACTGGAACCACCTCTAGACTGGAACCACCTCTAGACTGGAACCACCTCTAGACTGGAACCACCTCTAGACTGGAACCACCTCTAGACTGGAACCACCTCTAGAACCACCTCTAGACTGGAACCACCTCTAGACTGGAACCACCTCTAGACTGGAACCACCTCTAGACTGGAACCACCTCTAGACTGGAACCACCTCTAGACTGGAACCACCTCTAGAACCACCTCTAGACTGGAACCACCTCTAGACTGGAACCACCTCTAGACTGGAACCACCTCTAGACTGGAACCACCTCTAGACTGGAACCACCTCTAGAACCACCTCTAGACTGGAACCACCTCTAGACTGGAACCACCTCTAGACTGGAACCACCTCTAGACTGGAACCACCTCTAGACTGGAACCACCTCTAGACTGGAACCACCTCTAGACTGGAACCACCTCTAGAACCACCTCTAGACTGGAACCACCTCTAGACTGGAACCACCTCTAGACTGGAACCACCTCTAGACTGGAACCACCTCTAGACTGGAACCACCTCTAGACTGGAACCACCTCTAGACTGGAACCACCTCTAGACTGGAACCACCTCTAGAACCACCTCTAGACTGGAACCACCTCTAGACTGGAACCACCTCTAGACTGGAACCACCTCTAGAACCACCTCTAGACTGGAACCACCTCTAGACTGGAACCACCTCTAGACTGGAACCACCTCTAGACTGGAACCACCTCTAGACTGGAACCACCTCTAGACTGGAACCACCTCTAGACTGGAACCACCTCTAGACTGGAACCACCTCTAGACTGGAACCACCTCTAGACTGGAACCACCTCTAGACTGGAACCACCTCTAGACTGGAACCACCTCTAGACTGGAACCACCTCTAGACTGGAACCACCTCTAGAACCACCTCTAGACTGGAACCACCTCTAGACTGGAACCACCTCTAGACTGGAACCACCTCTAGACTGGAACCACCTCTGGAACCACCTCTAGACTGGAACCACCTCTAGACTGGAACCACCTCTAGACTGGAACCACCTCTAGACTGGAACCACCTCTAGACTGGAACCACCTCTAGAACCACCTCTAGACTGGAACCACCTCTAGACTGGAACCACCTCTAGACTGGAACCACCTCTAGACTGGAACCACCTCTAGACTGGAACCACCTCTAGAACCACCTCTAGACTGGAACCACCTCTAGAACCACCTCTAGAACCACCTCTAGACTGGAACCACCTCTAGACTGGAACCACCTCTAGAACCACCTCTAGAACCACCTCTAGACTGGAACCACCTCTAGACTGGAACCACCTCTAGACTGGAACCACCTCTAGACTGGAACCACCTCTAGAACCACCTCTAGACTGGAACCACCTCTAGACTGGAACCACCTCTAGACTGGAACCACCTCTAGACTGGAACCACCTCTAGAACCACCTCTAGAACCACCTCTAGACTGGAACCACCTCTAGACTGGAACCACCTCTAGAACCACCTCTAGAACCACCTCTAGACTGGAACCACCTCTAGACTGGAACCACCTCTAGACTGGAACCACCTCTAGAACCACCTCTAGAACCACCTCTAGACTGGAACCACCTCTAGAACCACCTCTAGAACCACCTCTAGACTGGAACCACCTCTAGAACCACCTCTAGAACCACCTCTAGAACCACCTCTAGACTGGAACCACCTCTAGAACCACCTCTAGAACCACCTCTAGAACCACCTCTAGACTGGAACCACCTCTAGAACCACCTCTAGAACCACCTCTAGAACCACCTCTAGACTGGAACCACCTCTAGAACCACCTCTAGAACCACCTCTAGAACCACCTCTAGAACCACCTCTAGAACCACCTCTAGAACCACCTCTAGAACCACCTCTAGACTGGAACCACCTCTAGAACCACCTCTAGAACCACCTCTAGACTGGAACCACCTCTAGAACCACCTCTAGAACCACCTCTAGAACCACCTCTAGACTGGAACCACCTCTAGAACCACCTCTAGAACCACCTCTAGAACCACCTCTAGACTGGAACCACCTCTAGAACCACCTCTAGAACCACCTCTAGAACCACCTCTAGACTGGAACCACCTCTAGAACCACCTCTAGAACCACCTCTAGAACCACCTCTAGAACCACCTCTAGAACCACCTCTAGAACCACCTCTAGAACCACCTCTAGAACCACCTCTAGAACCACCTCTAGAACCACCTCTAGAACCACCACTGGAACCACCTCTAGACTGGAACCTCCTCTAGAACCACCTCTAGAACCACCTCTAGACTGGAACCACCTCTAGAACCACCTCTAGAACCACCTCTAGACTGGAACCACCTCTAGAACCACCTCTAGAACCACCTCTAGACTGGAACCACCTCTAGAACCACCTCTAGAACCACCTCTAGAACCACCTCTAGACTGGAACCACCTCTAGAACCACCTCTAGAACCACCTCTAGAACCACCTCTAGACTGGAACCACCTCTAGAACCACCTCTAGAACCACCTCTAGAACCACCTCTAGACTGGAACCACCTCTAGAACCACCTCTAGAACCACCTCTAGAACCACCTCTAGAACCACCTCTAGAACCACCTCTAGAACCACCTCTAGAACCACCTCTAGAACCACCTCTAGACTGGAACCACCTCTAGAACCACCTCTAGAACCACCTCTAGACTGGAACCACCTCTAGAACCACCTCTAGAACCACCTCTAGAACCACCTCTAGACTGGAACCACCTCTAGAACCACCTCTAGAACCACCTCTAGAACCACCTCTAGACTGGAACCACCTCTAGAACCACCTCTAGAACCACCTCTAGAACCACCTCTAGACTGGAACCACCTCTAGAACCACCTCTAGAACCACCTCTAGAACCACCTCTAGAACCACCTCTAGAACCACCTCTAGAACCACCTCTAGAACCACCTCTAGAACCACCACTGGAACCACCTCTAGACTGGAACCACCTCTAGAACCACCTCTAGAACCACCTCTAGAACAACCTCTAGAACCACCTCTAGAACCACCTCTAGAACCACCACTGGAACCACCTCTAGACTGGAACCACCTCTAGAACCACCTCTAGAACCACCTCTAGAACCACCTCTAGAACCACCTCTAGAACCACCTCTAGAACCACCTCTAGAACCACCTCTAGAACCACCTCTAGAACCACCTCTAGAACCACCACTGGAACCACCTCTAGACTGGAACCACCTCTAGAACCACCTCTAGAACCACCTCTAGAACAACCTCTAGAACCACCTCTAGAACCACCTCTAGAACCACCACTGGAACCACCTCTAGACTGGAACCACCTCTAGAACCACCTCTAGAACCACCTCTAGAACCACCTCTAGAACCACCTCTAGAACCACCTCTAGAACCACCTCTAGAACCACCTCTAGAACCACCTCTAGAACCACCTCTAGAACCACCTCTAGAACCACCACTGGAACCACCTCTAGACTGGAACCACCTCTAGAACCACCTCTAGAACCACCTCTAGAACAACCTCTAGAACCACCTCTAGAACCACCTCTAGAACCACCTCTAGAACCACCTCTAGAACCACCTCTAGACTGGAACCTGGAACCACCTCTGGAACCACCTCTAGAACCACCTCTAGAACCACCTCTAGAACCACCTCTAGAACCACCTCTAGAACCACCTCTAGAACTGGAACCACCTCTAGAACCACCTCTAGAACTGGAACCACCTCTAGAACCACCTCTAGAACCACCTCTAGAACCACCTCTAGAACCACCTCTAGAACCACCTCTAGAACCACCTCTAGAACCTCCTCTAGAACCACCTCTAGAACCACCTCTAGAACCACCTCTAGAACCACCTCTAGAACCACCTCTAGAACCACCTCTAGAACCACCTCTAGAACCACCTCTAGAACCACCACTGGAACCACCTCTAGACTGGAACCACCTCTAGAACCACCTCTAGAACCACCTCTAGAACAACCTCTAGAACCACCTCTAGAACCACCTCTAGAACCACCTCTAGAACCACCTCTAGAACCACCTCTAGACTGGAACCTGGAACCACCTCTGGAACCACCTCTAGAACCACCTCTAGAACCACCTCTAGAACCACCTCTAGAACCACCTCTAGAACCACCTCTAGAACTGGAACCACCTCTAGAACCACCTCTAGAACTGGAACCACCTCTAGAACCACCTCTAGAACCACCTCTAGAACCACCTCTAGAACCACCTCTAGAACCACCTCTAGAACCACCTCTAGAACCTCCTCTAGAACCACCTCTAGAACCACCTCTAGAACCACCTCTAGAACCACCTCTAGAACCACCTCTAGAACCACCTCTAGAACCACCTCTAGAACCACCTCTAGAACCACCTCTAGAACCACCTCTGCTTTCTATGGCATCCACAGACTGGATCCGCCGGGAGAATCTATAGACGCAGCTGCGCGACATGAGAATAATTAATATATTAATGTGAACCCAGACATGTTGAGTAGGGGTCCCCAGCATGTAGAAACTGATGTTATAAATGTTGAGTAGGGGTCCCCAGCATGTAGAAACTGATGTTATAAATGTTGAGTAGGGGTCCCCAGCATGTAGAAACTGATGTTATAAATGTTGAGTAGGGGTCCCCAGCATGTAGAAACTGATGATATAAATGTTGAGTAGGGGTCCCCAGCATGTAGAAACTGATGTTATAAATGTTGAGTAGGGGTCCCCAGCATGTAGAAACTGATGTTATAAATGTTGAGTAGGGGTCCCCAGCATGTAGAAACTGATGTTATAAATGTTGAATAGGGGTCCCCAGCATGTAGAAACTGATGTTATAAATGTTGAGTAGGGGTCCCCAGCATGTAGAAACTGATGATATAAATGTTGAGTAGGGGTCCCCAGCATGTAGAAACTGATGTTATAAATGTTGAGTAGGGGTCCCCAGCATGTAGAAACTGATGTTATAAATGTTGAGTAGGGGTCCCCAGCATGTAGAAACTGATGTTATAAATGTTGAGTAGGGGTCCCCAGCATGTAGAAACTGATGATATAAATGTTGAGTAGGGGTCCCCAGCATGTAGAAACTGATGTTATAAATGTTGAGTAGGGGTCCCCAGCATGTAGAAACTGATGTTATAAATGTTGAATAGGGGTCCCCAGCATGTAGAAACTGATGTTATAAATGTTGAGTAGGGGTCCCCAGCATGTAGAAACTGATGTTATAAATGTTGAATAGGGGTCCCCAGCATGTAGAAACTGATGTTATAAATGTTGAGTAGGGGTCCCCAGCATGTAGAAACTGATGTTATAAATGTTGAATAGGGGTCCCCAGCATGTAGAAACTGATGTTATAAATGTTGAGTAGGGGTCCCCAGCATGTAGAAACTGATGTTATAAATGTTGAGTAGGGGTCCCCAGCATGTAGAAACTGATGTTATAAATGTTGAGTAGGGGTCCCCAGCATGTAGAAACTGATGTTATAAATGTTGAATAGGGGTCCCCAGCATGTAGAAACTGATGTTATAAATGTTGAATAGGGGTCCCCAGCATGTAGAAACTGATGTTATAAATGTTGAATAGGGGTCCCCAGCATGTAGAAACTGATGTTATAAATGTTGAGTAGGGGTCCCCAGCATGTAGAAACTGATGTTATAAATGTTGAATAGGGGTCCCCAGCATGTAGAAACTGATGTTATAAATGTTGAATAGGGGTCCCCAGCATGTAGAAACTGATGTTATAAATGTTGAATAGGGGTCCCCAGCATGTAGAAACTGATGTTATAAATGTTGAATAGGGGTCCCCAGCATGTAGAAACTGATGTTATAAATGTTGAATAGGGGTCCCCAGCATGTAGAAACTGATGTTATAAATGTTGAGTAGGGGTCCCCAGCATGTAGAAACTGATGTTATAAATGTTGAATAGGGGTCCCCAGCATGTAGAAACTGATGTTATAAATGTTGAATAGGGGTCCCCAGCATGTAGAAACTGATGTTATAAATGTTGAATAGGGGTCCCCAGCATGTAGAAACTGATGTTATAAATGTTGAGTAGGGGTCCCCAGCATGTAGAAACTGATGTTATAAATGTTGAGTAGGGGTCCCCAGCATGTAGAAACTGATGTTATAAATGTTGAGTAGGGGTCCCCAGCATGTAGAAACTGATGTTATAAATGTTGAATAGGGGTCCCCAGCATGTAGAAACTGATGTTATAAATGTTGAGTAGGGGTCCCCAGCATGTAGAAACTGATGTTATAAATGTTGAGTAGGGGTCCCCAGCATGTAGAAACTGATGTTATAAATGTTGAGTAGGGGTCCCCAGCATGTAGAAACTGATGTTATAAATGTTGAGTATGGGTCCCCAGCATGTAGAAACTGATGTTATAAATGTTGAGTAGGGGTCCCCAGCATGTAGAAACTGATGTTATAAATGTTGAGTAGGGGTCCCCAGCATGTAGAAACTGATGTTATAAATGTTGAGTAGGGGTCCCCAGCATGTAGAAACTGATGTTATAAATGTTGAGTAGGGGTCCCCAGCATGTAGAAACTGATGTTATAAATGTTGAGTAGGGGTCCCCAGCATGTAGAAACTGATGATAGAAATGTTGAGTAGGGGTCCCCAGCATGTAGAAACTGATGTTATAAATGTTGAATCGGGGTCCCCAGCATGTAGAAACTGATGTTATAAATGTTGAGTAGGGGTCCCCAGCATGTAGAAACTGATGATAGAAATGTTGAGTAGGGGTCCCCAGCATGTAGAAACTGATGTTATAAATGTTGAATCGGGGTCCCCAGCATGTAGAAACTGATGTTATAAATGTTGAGTAGGGGTCCCCAGCATGTAGAAACTGATGTTATAAATGTTGAGTAGGGGTCCCCAGCATGTAGAAACTGATGTTATAAATGTTGAGTAGGGGTCCCCAGCATGTAGAAACTGATGTTATAAATGTTGAGTAGGGGTCCCCAGCATGTAGAAACTGATGTTATAAATGTTGAGTAGGGGTCCCCAGCATGTAGAAACTGATGTTATAAATGTTGAGTAGGGGTCCCCAGCATGTAGAAACTGATGTTATAAATGTTGAGTAGGGGTCCCCAGCATGTAGAAACTGATGTTATAAATGTTGAATAGGGGTCCCCAGCATGTAGAAACTGATGTTATAAATGTTGAGTAGGGGTCCCCAGCATGTAGAAACTGATGTTATAAATGTTGAATAGGGGTCCCCAGCATGTAGAAACTGATGTTATAAATGTTGAGTAGGGGTCCCCAGCATGTAGAAACTGATGTTATAAATGTTGAGTAGGGGTCCCCAGCATGTAGAAACTGATGTTATAAATGTTGAATAGGGGTCCCCAGCATGTAGAAACTGATGTTATAAATGTTGAGTAGGGGTCCCCAGCATGTAGAAACTGATGTTATAAATGTTGAATAGGGGTCCCCAGCATGTAGAAACTGATGTTATAAATGTTGAGTAGGGGTCCCCAGCATGTAGAAACTGATGATAGAAATGTTGAGTAGGGGTCCCCAGCATGTAGAAACTGATGTTATAAATGTTGAGTAGGGGTCCCCAGCATGTAGCAACTGATGATAGAAATGTTGAGTAGGGGTCCCCAGCATGTAGAAACTGATGTTATAAATGTTGAATAGGGGTCCCCAGCATGTAGAAACTGATGTTATAAATGTTGAATAGGGGTCCCCAGCATGTAGAAACTGATGTTATAAATGTTGAGTAGGGGTCCCCAGCATGTAGAAACTGATGATAGAAATGTTGAGTAGGGGTCACCAGCATGTAGAAACTGATGTTATAAATGTTGAGTAGGGGTCCCCAGCATGTAGAAACTGATGATAGAAATGTTGAGTAGGGGTCCCCAGCATGTAGAAACTGATGTTATAAATGTTGAGTAGGGGTCCCCAGCATGTAGCAACTGATGATAGAAATGTTGAGTAGGGGTCCCCAGCATGTAGAAACTGATGTTATAAATGTTGAATAGGGGTCCCCAGCATGTAGAAACTGATGTTATAAATGTTGAGTAGGGGTCCCCAGCATGTAGAAACTGATGTTATAAATGTTGAGTAGGGGTCCCCAGCATGTAGAAACTGATGATAGAAATGTTGAGTAGGGGTCCCCAGCATGTAGAAACTGATGTTATAAATGTTGAAACGGGGTCCCCAGCATGTAGAAACTGATGTTATAAATGTTGAGTAGGGGTCCCCAGCATGTAGAAACTGATGTTATAAATGTTGAGTAGGGGTCCCCAGCATGTAGAAACTGATGATAGAAATGTTGAGTAGGGGTCACCAGCATGTAGAAACTGATGTTATAAATGTTGAGTAGGGGTCCCCAGCATGTAGAAACTGATGATAGAAATGTTGAGTAGGGGTCCCCAGCATGTAGAAACTGATGTTATAAATGTTGAGTAGGGGTCCCCAGCATGTAGCAACTGATGATAGAAATGTTGAGTAGGGGTCCCCAGCATGTAGAAACTGATGTTATAAATGTTGAATAGGGGTCCCCAGCATGTAGAAACTGATGTTATAAATGTTGAATAGGGGTCCCCAGCATGTAGAAACTGATGTTATAAATGTTGAGTAAGGGTCCCCAGCATGTAGAAACTGATGTTATACATTTTGAGTAGGGGTCCCCAGCATGTAGAAACTGATGTTATCAATTTTGAGTAGGGGTCCCCAGCATGTAGAAACTGAGGTTAGAAATGTTGAGGTCCCCAGCATGTAGAAACTGATGTTATAAATGTTGAGTAGGGGTCCCCAGCATGTAGAAACTGATGTCAGAAATGTTGAGTAGGGTCCCCAGCATGTAGAAACTGATATCAGAAATGTTGAGTAGGGGTCCCCAGCATGTAGAAACTGATGTCAGAAATGTTGAGTATGGGTCGCCAGCATGTATACCCCTACTCAACATTTATAACATAAAACGTTGGTGTTGGTGTACTCAACATGTCCGGGTTCACATTCTGGCTACTAAACTAACAGAGCGAGGAGGAATTATTGCGACCTTAGATTAGTCGATGGGTGGCTCTTCTCTTCCAAGACAGATTTAGCGCTCTCATTAGAAGGCCATCCAACCGTTTCTCTAGTTTCTTTGAAAGTGTCCGAATTTAAATTTACTTTGAATGCGTGGCCCCAGTGCCTGCCCCCCCCCCCCCCCCCCAACCCCCAATACACAAAATGACCGGAACTACTTACGCTATTGGCCTGAATATACGACTATAATTCCATTGCATTCGTTTTTGGCATCAAATTTCTATTTTAGTTTTAGTCATAGTCTCTTGAATAGTTTTAATTTAGTCTTAGTCACATTTCAGTCACCTGGAATGTGTTAGTGTTAGTGTCGACTATATGTCATGAGATTTTAGTCGACTAAATCTACAGTTGATTTAGTCGATTAAAATGTATTTTGGTGGGCATTGATGCCGTCGTAATGGCTGATTTTACACTTGCTGAAATCTACAAGCTCACAACGCGACGCGTTGTGAGCTTGTAGATCTGCTATTTTCAGCATGCAACCAAGTGTAAAATGACTTATACTGGATCTCTGGTCCACTAGTCCCTTCCTAACATTTTAGTCTAGTTTATATTTGTTGACGAAATTGTCAGTATATTTAGTCTTAGTTTTAATCATCATAGCTTAGTTTTCATTTAGTTTCCGTTTAGTTTTCGTCAGTGAAAAAAGGTAGTCGACGAACATATTTCGTCTCAGTTTTAGTCGAGGAAAACAACACTGAAATATCCTAAATAATGGGGGTGGTTTTATAATCGGGGACTAGAGACTATATTTGACATCCAACGTTCTTTTTCTACAAATGAGTTATAATCACAGTGCTCTTATATTATATATAATGAGTTATAATCAGAGTGCTCTTATATTATATATAATGAGTTATAATCACAGTGCTCTTATATTATACAATTTACAATTTACAATTTAGGCATTTAGCAGCTGCTCTTAATCCAGAGCGATTTACATTAGGCAGGAACAAAAGTATGGGAATACATCACATATATATAAAATGCATTTATCAAGAAACATGCGTAAGCTAAGAACGTAACTAGAACATATCTATATAATGACACTATACATATTAACTATACATATATACTATACTATGCTATACATATGTAGGCTACTATGATGTGCTATGACTATATACAATGCAATTATTGTGCTGTCTACATGACATGCTATAAGTCTGTTTCAAATGCTATCTAAGTCTAAAAAGTGCTATCTAAGGGGGTAGGATAAGTGCTATGGGCCATGATGGAGTCTGAAAAGGTGGGTCTTCAGACTACGGCGGAAGATTGGGAGTGATGCCGCAGTTCTGACTGCAACGGGGAGTGCATTCCACAGTTTTGGGGCCAGAAGGGAGAAGAGTTTGGGACGTGTGGAGCGTTGGCCCAGCGTTTTTAGTGAGGGTACTTCCAGCTTTCCTGCGTTGGCTGATCTGAGTGCGCGGGAGGGTTTGTAGGGTTCAATCATGCTTGCAAGATATGGGGGAGCCATACCTTTGGTTGCTTTGAATGCCAGCATCAGAGTTTTGTATTCTGTGCGGGCAGCGACTGGGAGCCAGTGCAGGGAGCGGAGCAGGGGGAAGACATGTGAGAATTTTGGCTGGTTGAAGACCAGACGAGCTGCGGCATTTTGGATCATTTGCAGAGGCTTAAGTGCACATGCCGGTAGGCCAGTAAGGAGCGAATTACAATAGTCAAGTTTTGACAAGACTGTTGTCTGGATTAGGAGCTGGGCTGATTCCTGGGTGAGGAACGGTCTAATTCGTCGTATGTTATAGAGTGTGAACCTACAGGATCGAGTGACAGCTGTGATGTGAGTTTTAAACGAGAGCTGACTGTCCAGGACAACACCAAGGTTCCTGGCTGTTGGGACAGACGTTACCAGGGCGTTGTCTACGGAAATAGTTAGCTCCCGCATAGGGCAGGACTTAGCTGGGAAGAAGAGAAGCTCAGTCTTGTCTGGGTTCAGCTTGAGGTGGTTGGAGGACATCCACTGTGAGATGTCAGCCAGGCATGCAGTGATGCGCTCTTCCACCTGAGTGGCAGAGGGGGGGAAGGATAGAAACAGTTGTGTGTCATCGGCATAGCAGTGATAGGATATATTGTGAGCAGAGATGATAGTGCCAAGGGATTTGGTGTATAGTGAGAAAAGGAGGGGACCAAGTACAGATCCCTGTGGGACCCCAGTTTGGAGGGTTCGGGGGGATGATAGCAGACCTTTCCAGGAAACCTGGTAGGTCCGGTCGGTGAGATAGGAAGAGAACCACTTTAGTGCTGTCCCGCCGATGCCTAGATCCGCTAGGGTGTCTAGGAGCAGCTGGTGGTTCACTGTGTCAAATGCCGCCGATAGGTCTAGGAGAATCAGGACAGCAGAGTGGGAAGCAGCCCGGGCATTATATATACTGTGAAAGTGTCCGAATTTAAATTTACTTTGAATGCGTGGCCCCAGTGCCTGCCCCCCCCCCCCCCCCCCAACCCCCAATACACAAAATGACCGGAACTACTTACGCTATTGGCCTGAATATACGACTATAATTCCATTGCATTCGTTTTTGGCATCAAATTTCTATTTTAGTTTTAGTCATAGTCTCTTGAATAGTTTTAATTTAGTCTTAGTCACATTTCAGTCACCTGGAATGTGTTAGTGTTAGTGTCGACTATATGTCATGAGATTTTAGTCGACTCCTAGACACCCGCTAGGGTGTCTAGGAGCAGCTGGTGGTTCACTGTGTCAAATGCCGCCGATAGGTCTAGGAGAATCAGGACAGCAGAGTGGGAAGCAGCCCGGGCATTATATATACTGTTAGAATCACAGTGCTCTTACATTATATATAATGTTATAATCAGAGTGCTCTTATATTATATATAATGAGTTATAATCACAGTGCTCTTATATTATATATAATGAGTTATAATCACAGTGCTCTTATATTATATATAATGAGTTATAATCACAGTGCTTATATATTATATATAATGTTATAATCACAGTGCTCTTATATTATATATAATGTTATAATCAGAGTGCTCTTATATTATATATAATGTTATAATCAGAGTGCTCTTATATTATATATAATGAGTTATAATCAGAGTGCCCTTATATTATATATAATGTTATAATCAGAGTGCTCTTATATTATATATAAGTTATAATCAGAGTGCTCTTATATTATATATAATGTTATAATCAGAGTGCTCTTATATTATATATAATGAGTTATAATCACAGTGCTCTTATATTATATATAATGTTATAATCAGAGTGCTCTTTATTATATATAATGTTATAATCACAGTGCTCTTATATTATATATAATGTTATAATCAGAGTGCTCTTATATTATATATAATGAGTTATAATAAGAGTGCTCTTATATTATATATAATGTTATAATCACAGTGCTCTTATATTATATATAATGAGTTATAATCAGAGTGCTCTTATATTATATATAATGTTATAATCACAGTGCTCTTATATTATATATAATGTTATAATCACAGTGCTCTTATATTATATATAATGTTATAATCAGAGTGCTCTTATATTATATATAATGAGTTATAATCAGAGTGCTCTTATATTCGGCACAATACGGTGATATTTCACCCAAACCAGAGCAGAACTCCCACCACGGGACTCGGGCAATCCATCAATACCGTCACAACCGCTATTGACGTAATTAATCAATAATATTGCCAAATAGATATATACATCTCATCTCTCCATCCTACTGTAAAACACCATGTCAGCCGACAGCTGGAGTTCCCATGCTCACGAAGACCATTGTCAACAAAGGTGTTGCTAGTGGTGTGCTCTCTCATCTTAGCTTGGATGAGAATAGCATGTTGTTTCCTGCTTGCTTAACTCCGACCATAAACGGAGATGTCGTATGACCACCTGTTATTATCTGCCTATGTCCGTTGTATTTGAATAAACACCTGTCACTGACTGTCAATTTGGGGGTGTGTGTTTGGGAAATAAAAGGGGGTGTATGTCATTGATGGGAAAAACTGGGGGGAGAGTGCTGCGGGACTTGCAACGATTCTGCTGTACTAAGATGATCGGAACAATGAATAAAGAACGATGATGACGATATGCCGGACTCCGAGATGCTGTGTCGTGCCTCCAACTCTGTCTGCTGATCACAAATGATGAGACCATAGTTCTCCCTTAACATACCATACAAACCCTCCCGCGCACTCAGATCAGCCAACGCAGGGAAGCTGGAAGTACCTTCACTAAAAACGCCGGGACAACGCTCCACACGTCCCAAACTCTTCTCCCTTCTGGCTCCAAAACTATGGAATGCACTCCCCATCAAAATCAGAACTGCAGCCTCACTCCCAATCTTCCGCCGTAGTCTGAAAACCCACCTCTTCAGACTCCACCATGGCCCGTAGCACTAGCCCCTTAGATAGCACTTTATGTAGACTTGATAGTATTTTAAATATAGCACTTTATAGTACACATGTATAATATATAATATAGTATAGTATGTATAGTTTACATAGATACTCCACTGTTACGTTCTTAGTTTACGCATGATTCATGATAACTACTTTTTATATATGTGATGTATGCCATGCTTTTTGTTATTACTTAATGTAAGTCGGTCTGGATTAAGAGCGTCTGATAAATGCCTAAATTGTAATTGTAATAGTGCAGGTAGAAGGCACAATCTACTGTTAATTAGCATTAAGCCAGTTTTAATGGCAAGTATTTCATACAACTTATAAGTA
>NW_027638577.1:37500-52500 GCF_951216825.1 Electrona antarctica
ATCAGATTCCCCTGTGTGAACTGTATGTTGATCTTTCATTTTATTTTGCCGGTTTATTTTGGTTTATTTTGGAGCAAACCTGTGTGCGGATGCTCTTTCTCTTCATCACTCTGTGTGAACCCTGCTGTTAAGGCCATGATTAATGCATTATTTGACTCCTTCAATCTACACATAAATGTGAACATAAAATTCCTCAGTACAGCATGAAAGGTGGGTACATTACTAGTTACAAACATCTCACTTGCACTGGTCCATCTTGGGAGTTTCAAAAAGATTCTAAAAGCATCATTATATGCCACCTGAAGTTTTTTCATTTTTGCACTGCTAAAACGGCACCACAAGTGAGCCGTGTATAGTGGAGTGCAATGTTTTAAAGAGTGCTATTTTAACGTTGTCTGTACACATGTGAAACTTCCGTGCCAGCATATTGGCTTGGCCATATAATTTACAGCACTGACGCTGCACATCATCATCGTCACAGAAATCATCCCTGATTATGTGACCCAGGTATTTAAACTTCTTTACTACCTCTAATACCTGCCAAAGAGAAAGAGGGAAAGGTGAGCTTCTGGTCGTCCTTTGTTTTACACATCATAACGACACTCTTTTTAGAGTTAAACTTTATATCAAATAAAAGGCCATACTTGGTACTGACCCGTAATAGCTGCTGTAGGCCAGCACTGTATGGGGATAGTACAACAAGATGGTCTGCGTAGATCATGTGATTGATAAGGTTATCCCCCACCATGCACCCAGTTTTACACTCATTAAGCTGTTTAGATAATTCATCCATGTATAAATTAAATAATAGTGGCGACAAAATTCCCCCCTGGCGCACTCCATTGGACACCAGAAAGGGTGTTGACGTACTCGTTCCCCACCTAGCCTGCATAGTTTGGTGAGAGTACCAATACTGCAGGACCCTTATTACATATAATGGGACCCCTCGCTCTTGTAGTTTTAAGAACAGTTTGCCATGATGGATACGATCAAAAGCCTGTGAGGCATCCAGAAAACACATAAATATTGTACTGTTATGACTTCTGTACTGACTGACAATTTCCTTAAAGGGGAATACCACTCATTTTAGACATTTTACTATGTCATTAATATACCTTAGAGGTGTTGTGTGGAAATAATAAAAAAAATCCATCTGTTCTGTGTTTCCTAGAAAAATCATTAACAAAAAAATCATTAACATGGTGAAACACATCTTGATGACATCATCAAGATGTGATTCACCATGTTAATGATTTTTGTCAGACCTCCAGTTCCAGGAAACACAGAATGGGGGGACCTTTTTATTATTTCCACACAACAGCTCTAAGGTATAATAATGACATAGTAAAATGTTGAAAATGAGTGGAATGCCCCTTTAAGCGTGTAAATACATAAATCCGTGCCATGTTTTTTCTTAAAACCAAATTGGTTGTCGGTGGTTGCTGTATACTGAGCCTGTCCACGAGGATACCTTCTAGCACCTTTGATATAATGCTCGCTAGTGCAATTGGTCTGTAGTTGTCTATGCTAGTTAACTTTGGTCTGTAGTTGTCTATGCTAGTTAACTTTGGTCTGTAGTTGTCTATGCTAGTTAACTTTGGTCTGTAGTTGTCTATGCTAGTTAACTTTGGTCTGTAGTTGTCTATGCTAGTTAACTTTGGTCTGTAGTTGTCTATGCTAGTTAACTTTGGTCTGTAGTTGTCTATGCTAGTTAACTTTGGTCTGTAGTTGTCTATGCTAGTTAACTTTGGTCTGTAGTTGTCTATGCTAGTTAACTTTGGTCTGTAGTTGTCTATGCTAGTTAACTTTGGTCTGTAGTTGTCTATGCTAGTTAACTTTGGTCTGTAGTTGTCTATGCTAGTTAACTTTGGTCTGTAGTTGTCTATGCTAGTTAACTTTGGTCTGTAGTTGTCTATGCTAGTTAACTTTGGTCTGTAGTTGTCTATGCTAGTTAACTTTGGTCTGTAGTTGTCTATGCTAGTTAACTTTGGTCTGTAGTTGTCTATGCTAGTTAACTTTGGTCTGTAGTTGTCTATGCTAGTTAACTTTGGTCTGTAGTTGTCTATGCTAGTTAACTTTGGTCTGTAGTTGTCTATGCTAGTTAACTTTGGTCTGTAGTTGTCTATGCTAGTTAACTTTGGTCTGTAGTTGTCTATGCTAGTTAACTTTGGTCTGTAGTTGTCTATGCTAGTTAACTTTCCTGTTTTGTTTTTAACTACTGGCACTAACAGTACAGCCAACATGGACTCAGGCAGTATGCCATGCATCACTAACAGTACAGCCAACATGGACTCAGGCAGTATGCCATGCATCACTAACAGTACAGCCAACATGGACTCAGGCAGTATGCCATGCATCACTAACAGTACAGCCAACATGGACTCAGGCAGTATGCCATGCATCACTAACAGTACAGCCAACATGGACTCAGGCAGTATGCCATGCATCACTAACAGTACAGCCAACATGGACTCAGGCAGTATGCCATGCATCACTAACAGTACAGCCAACATGGACTCAGGCAGTATGCCATGCATCACTAACAGTACAGCCAACATGGACTCAGGCAGTATGCCATGCATCACTAACAGTACAGCCAACATGGACTCAGGCAGTATGCCATGCATCACTAACAGTACAGCCAACATGGACTCAGGCAGTATGCCATGCATCACTAACAGTACAGCCAACATGGACTCAGGCAGTATGCCATGCATCACTAACAGTACAGCCAACATGGACTCAGGCAGTATGCCATGCATCACTAACAGTACAGCCAACATGGACTCAGGCAGTATGCCATGCATCACTAACAGTACAGCCAACATGGACTCAGGCAGTATGCCATGCATCACTAGCCCAGAGAAACACATGAAACTCTATGGCTAGAATGTTTCAGATGTTCTGCTGTAATCATATCCTGGCCACATGCTCTGTTTAAAACTAATTTTCTAATAGCATAACTCACCTCATCATGTCTGCCTGACAGTCACTCCATCACTGTGGGGTATGAGATGATGAGATGAGATTCAATTTATTGTCTCCACCAGGCCGAAGGCATGGGGAGAGAGTATGTTTTGCACTCCGTCCGTGTGTGTGTGTGTGTGTGTGTGTGTGCGTCCGTCCTTCCTTCCTTCCGTCCGTCTGTTACCAGCTAATCTCTGCCACCGTTGGCCCGATCCATGCCAAACTTTGCACACACACTCCCTGGATGCCAACGACGAACCTCTGCCCCAAATATTCCTATATAGCGCCACCATGAGGCCGATTTAGGCAAAACACATTTCTGTAGATTACTCGTACACATTTTATCCATACATCACACAATCCGGTATACACTATCTAGTGTATCATGTGAGCAACACGGATCTGTACCATTTCCCATCTTCCATCCGGATTGGCTAACATTGCCTTCCAAAGCTCACATGATTGGTCCGTTTCGAACAAAATGCCACAAATCACAAACACAGTGTGCAATTTCCGTGAAATTATACACGCACATTTCCACTAGGCCGAGGACGACATGCCACTCATTTCTTCCCCAAATCAGCCTCAAGGTGGCGCTATAACAGGCCAATTCCTGTTTTTAGCTATAACTGCATCGATCTGTATACAACTTATGTATGCGCACTCCCTAGAGGCCATGGAAAAACATTGTCCCTGCATCCCTCCACATCTGCCGGTTATAGCGCCACCATGAGGCCGATTTCTGCAAAACACATTGCTTATGTTAGTCGCACAGATTTCATCCAAATGTGACGCAAATCGGTACACATGATCTCTGTAGTCATGTGATCAAGACGAGTCTGTTGGATTTCTCAGATTCTACACTGATTGGCTAACATTGCCTTCCAAAGTTTTCAGGAGTGGCCCGTTTTGTACGAAATGCTGCACATGTCCTGCTCATCCAGAATTCTATCCTCATGCTATGAGTGATCTGGCTCTGCATTTCCTCAACAAAATGAAGAAAATTGTTGCAAAAAAATAACAAACAAAAAAACATGTTTATATTACTCCTAAACATTTTGCCAAACATCTCACACAGTCCTATCCTCCTGGTGGAGACCTGTGCCCAGAAGGGCACTTTTTCTAGTTGTCAATGTACAGTACAAGTACAGCACAGCGAAAAGTATTTTCGCATCTCACCAATAGTGCAAACATGTCAGTAAAGAGGAGGATACATTAATTACAGTAGTACAGTAGTAACAGTAATGGGCTGAGCAGTAGTCATTTAAATAAATAAATAAATAAGGATATGAGAAGGAAGAGAAAAAAAACATGATCTGTCCATATTGCACGTAGCCCTTTTGCACGTGGCCCAATGCACAAAGTGCTAAACTAAGGTCCAGAGACCATATTCCACAAGTCCAGTGGCCATATCACACGAGTCCACATAGTGCAAGACTAGGATGAGTCCAGAGTCTCGGATACGACAGGGATGGTGGATGGGTTGGGGGCTGACACTGGAGGGGGGAGAGGAGTGGATGAGGAGTTTAGGTAGATGACAGTGGAGGGGAAGAAGCTGTTCCTAAGTCTGCTGGACTTGGAACCAAGGTTCCTATAACGTCTCCCAGAGGGGAGGAGGGCAAACAGACTGTGGTTGGGGTGAGAGGGGTCTTTTATGATGCTATGAGCCTTCCTCAGGCACCGTCTGTCATAGATGGACTTAATGACAGGGAGAGATGTTCCGGTGATGCGTTGGGCAGTTTTCACCACCCTCTGCAGTGCCTTCCGGTCAGAGGCTGTACAGTTTCCGTACCAGACCGTGGTGCAGTACGTGAGGATGCTCTCGATGGCACAGCGATAGAAATTCCCCAGTATCTGAGGAGATAGGTGTGCTTTCCTCAGTCTCCTCAAGAAGAAGAGACGCTGGTGGGCCTTCTTGACCAGAGACGCGGTGTTGAGGGTCCAGGAGAGGTCCTCAGAGATGTGGACCCCCAGGAATTTAAAATTGGGGACCCGTTCGACCTCTGCTCCGTTGATCTGAATGGGAGCGTGAGTGACAGCCCTAGTCCTCCTGAAGTCCACTATGAGCTCCTTGGTCTTCTTGGTGTGGAGTGAGTGCACAGTGAGTGCACAGTGTAGGGCGGAGGAGATGGCGTCATCAGTGCCCCTGTTCTCTCGATAGGCAAATTGATGCCTGTCGAGGGATGGAGAGAGGCCAGCTTTGAGGTGAGCCAGGACCAGGTGAGCACCTCCGTCAGCTGCTCAGCACAGCTCATAAGCACCCGACCTGGGATGCCGTCAGGCCCAGCTGCCTTACGTGGATTGGTCCTGCTCAGTGCGGCGCGTACATCCGTGGTGGAGAGAGTGAGGGGTTGGAGATCAGCAGGTAGGACAACCCTGGTGGGCGTCTCCCGGTTGTCTCTGTCGAAGCGGGCATAGAAGTTGTTGAGGTCGTTGGGGAGAGAAGGGTCGGTTGCAGGGGGGGGGTTATGGCCTGGATGCCCTGCCACATGCGTCGGGGATCGTTGGTGTAAAAATGATCCTCAACCTTACGCTTGTGGCTCTGCTTGGCCTGCTTTATGGCCTTGTTCAGGTCAGTCCTGGCTGAGCAGTAGGCCTGCTTGTCACCTGATCGGAAGGCGGTGTCACGTGCCTTCAGCTGCAACCTGACCTCACTGTTCATCCACGGTTTTTGGTTGGGAAAGGTGATAATCTGTTTGGTGGTGGTGACACTGTTGATGTTGGAGATGATGTGAGCCAGAACAGAGGAGGTGTAGGAGTGAATGTCTATGTGGGAGTCTATGGTGGCCTGGGTGGCAAACAGGCTCCAGTCTGTGGGTTGTAACAGGCGCTGTAGCTCCGAGTCTGCCCCATCAGGCCATATTTTCACAGATCTGGTCAGGGGCTTTATCCGTTTTATGAGTGGCGTGTACTTGGGGAGGAGGAACAAGGAGAGGTGATCAGAACGTCCCAGGTGGGGGAGGGGAACAGCTCTGTACGCCTCTTTGATGTTAGTGTAGACATGGTCTAAGATCTTGTTGCCTCGTGTGGGACATGTGACATGCTGATAGAACTTGGGGAGCACAGTCTTCAGGTTGGAGTGATTCAAATCTCCAGCTACGATATAGGCTGCCTCTGGGTGCAGGGTCTGGTACTTGCTAATAGCAGCATGAAGCTCTTTCATTGCTAATTTAGCATTAACCTCAGGGGGTATGTAGGCTGCGATCACTAGGGTGTCAGAGAATTCCCTAGGCTGGTAAAAAGGTCTGCATTTAACTACCAGGTACTCCAGGTTAACAGAGCAGTGACTCTCAACTGTAGTGCTGTCAGTGCACCATGCGTTGTTTACATAGATGCATAAGCCGCCGCCCACAGTCTTGCCTGAATCAGCTGTTCTGTCTGCGCGATGTAACTCACGACCAGCCAGCTCAACAGCGTTGTTGGGAATATTGCTGTTGAGCCAGGATTCCGTGATTATCATGACGTTGCAGTATCTCACCAAGGTTGAACGCATCACTCTTAACACAATTCAAAATATTTTCATAGTGCCTTCTCCACAGCTCAGCAATGTTACCCGGCCCAGTTATGCCATCAATACTAGAGGGCATCGGTATCTTACTATTGTTAAGCACCTTCACTTCCTTCCAGAACTCGTCAACATTGTTTTTCTGTAGCTTTTCGGCCATAGAGTTTGCCCTCATGGCCTGTTCAGTTATATCTAGAGTTAGCTTCTTGCGTTCACACTCAGGGCCATGCCTAGGCTTTCCTGTTCACACTCAGGGCCATGGCTAGGCTTTCCTGTTCACACTCAGGGCCGGCATAGGGGCCACTCAGGGCCATGCCTAGGGGCCACTCAGGGCCATGCCTAGGCTCAGGGCCACTCAGGGCCATGCCTAGGGCCACTCAGGGCCATGCCTAGGGGCCACTCAGGGCCATGCCTAGGGGCCACTCAGGGCCATGCCTAGGGCCACTCAGGGCCATGCCTAGGGCCACTCAGGGCCATGCCTAGGGGCCACTCAGGGCCATGCCTAGGGGCCACTCAGGGCCATGCCTAGGGGCCACTCAGGACCATGCCTAGGGCCACTCAGGGCCATGCCTAGGGCCACTCAGGGCCATGCCTAGGGCCACTCAGGGCCATGCCTAGGGCCACTCAGGGCCATGCCTAGGGCCACTCAGGGCCATGCCTAGGGGCCACTCAGGGCCATGCCTAGGGGCCACTCAGGGCCATGCCTAGGGGCCACTCAGGGCCATGCCTAGGGCCACTCAGGGCCATGCCTAGGGCCACTCAGGGCCATGCCTAGGGGCCACTCAGGGCCATGCCTAGGGCCATGCCTAGGGGCCACTCAGGGCCATGCCTAGGGCCACTCAGGGCCATGCCTAGGGCCACTCAGGGCCACTCAGGGCCACTCAGGGCCATGCCTAGGGGCCACTCAGGGCCACTCAGGGCCACTCAGGGCCATGCCTAGGGCCACTCAGGGCCATGCCTAGGGCCACTCAGGGCCATGCCTAGGGCCACTCAGGGCCATGCCTAGGGCCATGCCTAGGGCCACTCAGGGCCATGCCTAGGGGCCACTCAGGGCCATGCCTAGGGCCACTCAGGGCCATGCCTAGGGGCCACTCAGGGCCACTCAGGGCCATGCCTAGGGGCCACTCAGGGCCACTCAGGGCCACTCAGGGCCATGCCTAGGGCCACTCAGGGCCATGCCTAGGGCCACTCAGGGCCACTCAGGGCCATGCCTAGGGCCACTCAGGGCCATGCCTAGGGCCACTCAGGGCCATGCCTAGGGCCACTCAGGGCCACTCAGGGCCATGCCTAGGGGCAACTCAGGGCCATGCCTAGGGGCCACTCAGGGCCATGCCTAGGGGCCACTCAGGGCCATGCCTAGGGGCCACTCAGGGCCACTCAGGGCCATGCCTAGGGGCCACTCAGGGCCATGCCTAGGGGCCACTCAGGGCCATGCCTAGGGGCCACTCAGGGCCATGCCTAGGGGCCACTCAGGGCCATGCCTAGGGCCACTCAGGGCCATGCCTAGGGCCACTCAGGGCCATGCCTAGGGGCCACTCAGGGCCATGCCTAGGGCCATGCCTAGGGGCCACTCAGGGCCATGCCTAGGGCCACTCAGGGCCATGCCTAGGGCCACTCAGGGCCACTCAGGGCCATGCCTAGGGCCACTCAGGGCCATGCCTAGGGCCACTCAGGGCCACTCAGGGCCACTCAGGGCCATGCCTAGGGCCACTCAGGGCCATGCCTAGGGCCACTCAGGGCCATGCCTAGGGGCCACTCAGGGCCACTCAGGGCCATGCCTAGGGGCCACTCAGGGCCACTCAGGGCCACTCAGGGCCATGCCTAGGGCCACTCAGGGCCATGCCTAGGGCCACTCAGGGCCACTCAGGGCCATGCCTAGGGCCACTCAGGGCCATGCCTAGGGCCACTCAGGGCCACTCAGGGCCATGCCTAGGGGCAACTCAGGGCCATGCCTAGGGGCCACTCAGGGCCATGCCTAGGGGCCACTCAGGGCCATGCCTAGGGGCCACTCAGGGCCACTCAGGGCCATGCCTAGGGGCCACTCAGGGCCATGCCTAGGGGCCACTCAGGGCCATGCCTAGGGCCACTCAGGGCCATGCCTAGGGCCACTCAGGGCCATGCCTAGGGCCACTCAGGGCCATGCCTAGGGGCCACTCAGGACCATGCCTAGGGCCACTCAGGGCCATGCCTAGGGCCACTCAGGGCCATGCCTAGGGGCCACTCAGGGCCACTCAGGCCACTCAGGGCCATGCCTAGGGGCCACTCAGGGCCACTCAGGCCACTCAGGGCCATGCCTAGGGGCCACTCAGGGCCATGCCTAGGGGCCACTCAGGGCCATGCCTAGGGGCCACTCAGGGCCATGCCTAGGGCCACTCAGGGCCATGCCTAGGGCCACTCAGGGCCATGCCTAGGGGCCACTCAGGGCCATGCCTAGGGGCCACTCAGGGCCACTCAGGGCCATGCCTAGGGGCCACTCAGGGCCACTCAGGGCCATGCCTAGGGGCCACTCAGGGCCATGCCTAGGGCCACTCAGGGCCATGCCTAGGGCCACTCAGGGCCATGCCTAGGGGCCACTCAGGGCCATGCCTAGGGCCACTCAGGGCCATGCCTAGGGCCACTCAGGGCCATGCCTAGGGGCCACTCAGGGCCATGCCTAGGGGCCACTCAGGGCCACTCAGGGCCATGCCTAGGGGCCACTCAGGGCCATGCCTAGGGCCACTCAGGGCCATGCCTAGGGGCCACTCAGGGCCATGCCTAGGGGCCACTCAGGGCCATGCCTAGGGGCCACTCAGGGCCATGCCTAGGGGCCACTCAGTGCCATGCCTAGGGCCACTCAGGGCCATGCCTAGGGGCCACTCAGGGCCATGCCTAGGGGCCACTCAGGGCCATGCCTAGGGCCACTCAGGGCCATGCCTAGGGGCCACTCAGGGCCATGCCTAGGGCCACTCAGGGCCACTCAGGGCCACTCAGGGCCATGCCTAGGGCCACTCAGGGCCACTCAGGGCCATGCCTAGGGGCCACTCAGGGCCATGCCTAGGGGCCACTCAGGGCCACTCAGGGCCACTCAGGGCCATGCCTAGGGGCCACTCAGGGCCATGCCTAGGCTTTCCTGCTAGTACCCAACATTTAAAGGCTTCTTTAGCCTCTACATACTGTTCTTGAACATATACATTCCAACCAGGTTTCATGTTATATCGTATACTTTTCTTTCTTTTAAGAGGATTGCTTCCCATAACCAAACAGTTTACTATTAAATCATACATTTTACACAGGTCATTATAAAAATACAGTGAGTCAAAAGGTGCGTGCGTGTGTAGATCACGTGTCTGTGAGAGTGTGGGTGGCGCATCGTACTCACCACAAACACGCGTGACGCCCCTGCAGTCTGCTCTGTAGGTGTCCTCATGGGTGGACCTGTTGGAGGTCCACCCATCACTGCTGGTCCTCTGTAGGTGTCATCATGGGTGGACCTGTTGGAGGTCCACCCATCACTGCTGGTCCTCTGTAGGTGTCATCATGGGTGGACCTGTTGGAGGTCCACCCATCACTGCTGGTCTGCTGTAGGTGTCCTCATGGGTGGACCTGCTGAAGGTCCACCCATCACTGCTGGTCCTCTGTAGGTGTCCTCATGGGTGGACCTGTTGGATGTCCACCCATCACTGCTGGTCCTCTGTAGGTGTCCTCATGGGTGGACCTGTTGTAGGTCCACCCATCACTGCTGGTCCTCTGTAGGTGTCCTCATGGGTGGACCTGTTGGATGTCCACCCATCACTGCTGGTCCTCTGTAGGTGTCCTCATGGGTGGGCATGTAGGTCACTGCTGTTCCCCCAGCGGACGGACGGACCGCTGGAAGGTCGCCTCTATCCCCGGTAACTGTTCACTGGAGGACGATTGATTGATTGATCCATTAAACATAAATGAAAAAATCACACCTGTGTGAAGTGAGGAGCGCTCTTATCTTATACAACATCAATTACAACATAATGTTTGTTTAAGCAACGGGTGCTAATGTGTGTTTTAGTTCTCGACACAAATATTACATTTCTCTTCTATTTCTGTGGCGTTTTCTTAAACATTTCCGGTATCGATAAGCTTTGGGCTTTTGAGTACCCGGTATCGATACGCTCTGGACTTATCGAGTACCCGGTATCGATAAGCTTTGGGCTTATCGAGTAACCGCTATCGATAAACTTTGGGCTTATCGAGTACCCGGTATCGATAAGCTTTGGGCTTATCGAGTACCCGGTATCGATAAACTTTGGGCTTATCGAGTACCCGGTATCGATAAGCTTTGGGCTTATCGAGTACCTGGTATCGATAAGCTTTGGGCTTATCGAGTACCCGGTATCAATAAGCTCTGGGCTTATCCAGTATAAGCCACACTTCGGTGGCGGTGCTGTAGATTGGTAGAAGGAGAATTTACCTGTCAGGAAGAGGAGGAGGGGCCGTCTGGAGGCTGTCCATTAGAGGGGGGTCTCAGGTAGAGTGGGCTGTTGGTAGGTAGATTCCACAGTGAGTAGAGTCCTCTAATTAGAGTGGGGTCTCAGGTAGAGAGGGCTGTTGGTAGGTAGATTCCACAGTGAGTAGAGTTTCTCATTAGAGGGGGTCTCAGGTAGAGTGGGCTGTTGGTAGGTAGATTCCACAGTGAGTAGAGTCTTCTAATTAGAGTGGGGTCTCAGGTAGAGAGGGCTGTTGGTAGGTAGATTCCACAGTGAGTAGAGTCTTCTCATTAGAAGGGGGTCTCAGGTAGAGAGGGCTGTTGGTAGGTAGATTCCACAGTGAGTAGAGTCCTCTAATTAGAGGGGGGTCTCAGGTAGAGAGGGCTGTTGGTAGGTAGATGGTTCCACAGTGAGTAGAGTCTTCTCATTAGAGTGGGGTCTCAGGTAGAGAGGGCTGTTGGTAGGTAGATTCCACAGTGAGTAGAGTCTTCTAATTAGAGTGGGGTCTCAGGTAGAGAGGGCTGTTGGTAGGTAGATTCCACAGTGAGTAGAGTCTTCTAATTAGAGTGGGGTCTCAGGTAGAGAGGGCTGTTGGTAGGTAGATTCCACAGTGAGTAGAGTCTTCTAATTAGAGTGGGGTCTCAGGTAGAGAGGGCTGTTGGTAGGTAGATTCCACAGTGAGTAGAGTCCTCTAATTAGAGTGGGGTCTCAGGTAGAGAGGGCTGTTGGTAGGTAGATTCCACAGTGAGTAGAGTCTTTTAATTAGAGTGGAGTCTCAGGTAGAGAGGGCTGTTGGTAGGTAGATTCCACAGTGAGTAGAGTCCTCTCATTAGAGGGGGGTCTCAGGTAGAGAGGGCTGTTGGTAGGTAGATTCCACAGTGAGTAGAGTCTTCTCATTAGATTGGGGTCTCAGGTAGAGAGGGCTGTTGGTAGGTAGATGGTTCCACAGTGAGTAGAGTCTTCTCATTAGATTGGGGTCTCAGGTAGAGAGGGCTGTTGGTAGGTAGATTCCACAGTGAGTAGAGTCCTCTAATTAGAGTGGGGTCTCAGGTAGAGAGGGCTGTTGGTAGGTAGATTCCACAGTGAGTAGAGTCCTCTAATTAGAGTGGGGTCTCAGGTAGAGAGGGCTGTTGGTAGGTAGATTCCACAGTGAGTAGAGTCCTCTCATTAGAGGGGGGTCTCAGGTAGAGAGGGCTGTTGGTAGGTAGATTCCACAGTGAGTAGAGTCTTCTCATTGGAGGGGGTCTCAGGTAGAGAGGGCTGTTGGTAGGTAGATTCCACAGTGAGTAGAGTCTTCTCATTAGAGGGGGTCTCAGGTAGAGAGGGCTGTTGGTAGGTAGATTCCACAGTGAGTAGAGTCCTCTAATTAGAGTGGGGTCTCAGGTAGAGAGGGCTGTTGGTAGGTAGATTCCACAGTGAGTAGAGTCCTCTCATTAGAGGGGGGTCTCAGGTAGAGAGGGCTGTTGGTAGGTAGATTCCACAGTGAGTAGAGTCTTCTCATTGGAGGGGGTCTCAGGTAGAGAGGGCTGTTGGTAGGTAGATTCCACAGTGAGTAGAGTCCTCTCATTAGAGGGGGGTCTCAGGTAGAGAGGGCTGTTGGTAGGTAGATTCCACAGTGAGTAGAGTCTTCTCATTAGAGTGGGGTCTCAGGTAGAGAGGGCTGTTGGTAGGTAGATGGTTCCACAGTGAGTAGAGTCTTCTCTGCAGACGTTGTGAACTCATCCACCGCTGGCAGTTACAGCGGGCAGTTTAACGTCATGCCCAGGACCGCACGCACGCACGCGCGCACGCACACACGCACGTGCACACGCGCACACGCACACACACACACACACGCGAGTGTACAGTCTCTAAATGTGGACAGAACTTTCCCCACATCATCTCAGGTGGAATGTGATAAATGTGATAAATGTGAAAATAAGAAACGGAAATGAAAAATCAAACAAGCGACACTGCAGTGTGTGCATGTGCGTGTGCGTGCGTGTCTTAACGAGGTCCTGATTGAACATTGTAACGAGCAGACATGAGTCATTAGGTCTCCGAGCTTCACAGCCGCGTCTAAAACCAACTTCAGCAGAAAGAAACATGTCGTTACAATACAAGCAGAAACAGGAAAATAGACACGAGGCGTCAGTTTAAGGCTAATCACGACAATTACTGCTTCCAGTGCTCAGGCACGCACGCACGCACGCACGCACCCACGCACCCACGCACCCACCCACCCACCCACCCACCCACCCACGCACGCACGCACGCACGCACGCACGCACGCACGCACGCACGCACGCACGCACGCACGCACGCACGCACGCACGCACGCACGCACGCACGCACGCACGCACGCACGCACGCACGCACGCACGCACGCACGCACGCACGCACGCACGCACGCACCCACCCACCCACCCACCCACCCACGCACGCACGCACGCACGCACGCACGCACGCACGCACGCACGCACGCACGCACGCACGCACGCACGCACGCACGCACGCACCCACGCACGCACGCACGCACGCACGCACGCACGCACGCACGCAATGCACGCACGCACGCACGCACGCACGCAACGCAACGCAACGCACGCACACACACACACACCCAGGACCACACGCACACACGCACCTAGGACCAGTGTATATTTGTACGTCTCTAAATGTTTTGATGAATTGAACAAGGTGGACCCTCTTGTAAACAAGTGTAATGCTTTATGGTGTCGTCCACTCACAGTTAACAGTCTTTGTATTGAGTTGTGCTTGAAATGTGCTGTAATTCTGCAAACTGTTAATACATATTTCAATCAATCAATCAATGTATTACCATGTGTTGTTCTTGCTTACTGTTAAATCGCTCTGGATTAACACAATCAGTCCCGGGACTCTGGGGTCCGGAAAAACATGGCCGCTTTTACGCTTTTACATATTTTGCTAGCTTACGTTGCTCTCGATTCTATTATATCGCTAAAAGCTCCGAAGCGTTCATATTTTGAACGAGAGGCGGATGAGGAGCAGAAATGAAGCGCGTAGTATATCCATCAGATCAGAACGACGGAGAGCTCCCTGGATCAGGAGAGACGAGGCATTCTTTCTGCCGCGCTAACAGCTAAGTGAACGGGACGCTAATAGGACTGAAGAGCGAAGCGTACGGTGGCCTTGGAGTCCCACTCAAAAATAAAAAAGTAAATAATTCAGAATATTCTCCCCTCGCCTGATATCATTGAGGATGCGCTAGGACGTCTACACACGTCCTATGCATCCGTCGATTGGATTCCCTCGGACGTGTGGACACGTCGGATGGACGGAACCTGTTAAGAGCGTCTGATAAATGACTACATTAAAAATTGTAATTAGTCAAACATTGAGATCATTGGATCAGGAATGAGTACGGGTGTAACGATACAGAATCTATTTTATTTCAAGAATCGAAGAATAGAAACATATCGTATCGTTTGACTTTGTTTCGTGACGCTTTGAAAATGCAAATAATCAATATCGAATAGTTTTGCAAGGCAAATAATCAACTTTATCAATAAGCCTACTGAACACTTGTGCGCTGTATTTAGCAATTTTAAGAAGAAAGATTTATTTAATTTCTTTTCCATTCCATATCTCTACACTTGGTCTATTGATAAATGTGTGTATTCTCTGTGTTCATGTCAAGGTGTGGGTTTGTCCATAATGTGTGTATTCTCTGTGTTCATGTCAAGGTGAGGGTTTGTCCATAATGTGTGTATTCTCTGTGTTCATGTCAAGGTGTGGGTTTGTCCATAATGTGTGTATTCTCTGTGTTCATGTCAAGGTGAGGGTTTGTCCATAATGTGTGTATTCTCTGTGTTCATGTCAATGTGAGGGTTTGTCCATAATGTGTGTATTCTCTGTGTTTATGTCAAGGTGTGGGTTTGTCCATAATGTGTGTATTCTCTGTGTTCATGTCAAGGTGTGGGTTTGTCCATAATGTGTGTATTCTCTGTGTTCATGTCAAGGTGTGGGTTTGTCCATAATGTGTGTATTCTCTGTGTTCATGTCAAGGTGAGGGTTTGTCCATAATGTGTGTATTCTCTGTGTTCATGTCAAGGTGAGGGTTTGTCC
>NW_027638577.1:55000-67500 GCF_951216825.1 Electrona antarctica
ACCTGTCCCATTGGACACCTGTCCACCTGTCCCATTGGACACCTGTCCACCTGTCCCATTGGACACCTGTCCCATTGGACACCTGTCCACCTGTCCCATTGGACACCTGTCCACCTGTCCCATTGGACACCTGTCCACCTGTCCCATTGGACACCTGTCCCATTGGACACCTGTCCACCTGTCCCATTGGACACCTGTCCCATTGGACACCTTGGGACAGGTGTCCAATGGGAGAGGTGTCCCTGTGGTCTCGCCTATGTAGGAAAGACCACCAGAGCTCTCAATACCAGGATTGCTGAACACCGGAGCAACATACGCACCAGGGATCAACGCAGTCCAGTGGCCTTACAACATACGCACCAGGGATCAACGCAGTCCAGTGGCCTTACAACATACGCACCAGGGATCAACGCAGTCCAGTGGCCTTACAACATACGCACCAGGGATCAACGCAGTCCAGTGGCTGAAGCACAGCATAGTGTCTCCTCCCTGAGATACATTGGCATAGAACATGTTAAAACTCCAAGAAGGGGAGGTAACATTTATAACCTTTTATTAAGAAGAGAAAGTTACTACATTCATACTCTTCAAACCATGATGCCGAGGGGCTTAAACCAGGAAGATGAAATTAGACACTTTCTGTTGAAACCTTTTTTGGTTTGTTTGGAGTGAAGCTCTACTTCTCCAACTGACTTTTAATTTAAAAAGTAAAATATATGGTTCTAAAATATATTTTTCTAAAAAATATATTTTTCTAAGCTTTAAAAGGTGGCCTCCTGCATTGAACAAATCCATCCTGGTACATATGTTGTTGCATGTATATCATTTGGTGTTATTATTGTCTCCACCAGGCCGAAGGCATGGGGAGAGAGTATGTTTTGCACTCCGTCCGTGTGTCCGTCCTTCCTTCCGTCCGTCTGTGTACAGCTAATCTCCGGCACCGTTAACCCGGCCGATGCCAAACTTTGCACACACACTCCCTGGATGCCAACGATGAACCTCTGCCCCACATTTTCCAGAACAGCCAGTTATAGCGCCACCATGAGGCAGCTTTTCACATTTTTTACCTACAACTGCACCGATCTGCGTGAAACGTTGCATGCACACTCCCTAGAGGCCAAGGACAAACCTTTGACCTGCATTTTCCGCATCTGCCTTTTATAGCGCCACCAGGAGGCTGACTTTTGTAAAACACATTTTTTGATATTACTCCTCCAGATCCTGTCCAAAAATCTCACAAATCGTTACACAGTATCTCTATGGTCATGTGCTCAAGTCGGATCTGTCCGATATTTCATATTCTATCCTAATTGGCTATAATTGGCTTTCACAGTTTGCAAGATTGCTCCGTTTTGAACAATAGCCTCAAATCATGAACGCAGCATGCAATTTACGTGAAATCTTTCACACATTTTCTTACTAGGCTGAGGAATATATCTCACCCTTTTCACATTGGCCTGTTATAGCGCCACCAACAGGTTGATTTTTGCAAAACACATTTTTGGAACAAAATGCCTCAAAACATCCAATTGCCATCAAAGGCGTATGAAGAAATGGCAATCGGTACACATGATCTCTGTAGTCATGTGATCAAGACGAGTCTGTTGGATTTCTCAGATTGTACACTGATTGGCTAAGATTGCCTTCCAAAGTTTTCAGGAGTGGCCCGTTTTGTACAAAATGCTGCACATATCCTGCAAAAAAAAAAAAACATCCTCCTAAACATTTTGCCAAACATCACACACACTCCTATCCTCCTGGTGGAGACCTGTGCCCGGAAGGGCACTTTTTCTAGTTTATATATACTTTTGTTTGGTTTCTTTCCGTGGGTTTCCTTGGTTGTTTATCTTGATTGTTCTTTATCATTTCTTGTTTCCATAGTATACTATTTTACATCAGTATCTTTCAGTTTTTCAGTTTAGTTACTAGAGTTCACCTTACAAAAGGAAAACAACACAACAAAAGGAAAAACATTGGAAATGTAAAAGCCCACAGACCTAGTAGGACTTGTGAGATCTTTATTTGATGTATTGGTGAAATGAGTATACATATACATGTATGTTTTTTAAAATGGTTTTAAATTGTTTTTAATTGGTGCACTAAAATGTCTGAACAGTTTATATTTACATCAATATGTCTGGGTCCCCACCCACTCACTCAGGGGTGACGTGTCACACCTGTAGTGATGGGAGGGGCACCAAAATGTGGTGTTCTGATTGGTTAATGGGGGCACTCCCTGAGTATAAAAGTACAAACTTTTGTGTATGTTCACATGACCTGATGAAGATCAAATAGATCGAAACGGTGTCAGAATTTTCAATAAAGAACGTCTTTCTTATACCCATGGTGTGCGGGCTCCATCCAATACCTAGTTTCTGCGTCCACTCCAATGGGAGAGGTGTCCCATTGGACAGAAATGGACACCTGTCCCATTGGACAGAATGGGACAGAAATGGACACCTGTCCCATTGGACAGATTGGGACAGAAATGGACACCTGTCCCATTGGACAGATTGGGACAGAAATGGACACCTGTCCCATTGGACACCTGTCCCATTGGACAGATTGGGACAGAAATGGACACCTGTCCCATTGGACAGATTGGGACAGAAATGGACACCTGTCCCATTGGACAGATTGGGACAGAAATGGACACCTGTCCCATTGGACAGAATGGGACAGAAATGGACACCTGTCCCATTGGACAGAATGGGACAGAAATGGACACCTGTCCCATTGGACAGATTGGGACAGAAATGGACACCTGTCCCATTGGACAGATTGGGACAGAAATGGACACCTGTCCCATTGGACAGAATGGGACAGAAATGGACACCTGTCCCATTGGACAGATTGGGACAGAAATGGACACCTGTCCCATTGGACAGATTGGGACAGAAATGGACACCTGTCCCATTGGACAGATTGGGACAGAAATGGACACCTGTCCCATTGGACAGAATGGGACAGAAATGGACACCTGTCCCATTGGACAGATTGGGACAGAAATGGACACCTGTCCCATTGGACAGATTGGGACAGAAATGGACACCTGTCCCATTGGACAGAATGGGACAGAAATGGACACCTGTCCCATTGGACACCTGTCCCATTGGACAGATTGGGACAGAAATGGACACCTGTCCCATTGGACAGATTGGGACAGAAATGGACACCTGTCCCATTGGACAGATTGGGACAGAAATGGACACCTGTCCCATTGGACAGATTGGGACAGAAATGGACACCTGTCCCATTGGACAGATTGGGACAGAAATGGACACCTGTCCCATTGGACAGATTGGGACTGGTGTAACACTCACTCCAGTGTTGTTTTTGGCAGCAGATTTTGATTTTAGTTTTATAGCTGGGGGTGCACTTTTGGTGACTAGTTTTTGAATTTTGGTGTGGTGTTAGGTACGGGTATAATGATTTCAAAAAGCTGTGCAAACATATTGGGAGCGCCCCCTAAAGGTCTGTTTGCACAGACTCAAATATTAGACACTTAAGGGTGTGGTTGAAAACCCTGCATCCTGGGACTCATTTCTAAGAGACCATCCCTGCATCCTGGGACTCATTTCTAAGAGACCATCCCTGCATCCTGGGACTCATTTCTAAAAGACCATCCCTGCATCCTGGGACTCATTTCTAAGAGACCATCCCTGCATCCTGGGACTCATTTCTAAGAGACCATCCCTGCATCCTGGGACTCATTTCTAAGAGACCATCCCTGCATCCTGGGACTCATTTCTAAGAGACCATCCCTGCATCCTGGGACTCATTTCTAAGAGACCATCCCTGCATCCTGGGACTCATTTCTAAGAGACCATCCCTGCATCCTGGGACTCATTTCTAAAAGACCATCCCTGCATCCTGGGACTCATTTCTAAGAGACCATCCCTGCATCCTGGGACTCATTTCTAAGAGACCATCCCTGCATCCTGGGACTCATTTCTAAGAGACCATCCCTGCATCCTGGGACTCATTTCTAAGAGACCATCCCTGCATCCTGGGACTCATTTCTAAGAGACCATCCCTGCATCCTGGGACTCATTTCTAAGAGACCATCCCTGCATCCTGGGACTCATTTCTAAAAGACCATCCCTGCATCCTGGGACTCATTTCTAAGAGACCATCCCTGCATCCTGGGACTCATTTCTAAGAGACCATCCCTGCATCCTGGGACTCATTTCTAAGAGACCATCCCTGCATCCTGGGACTCATTTCTAAGAGACCATCCCTGCATCCTGGGACTCATTTCTAAGAGACCATCCCTGCATCCTGGGACTCATTTCTAAGAGACCATCCCTGCATCCTGGGACTCATTTCTAAGAGACCATCCCTGCATCCTGGGACTCATTACATTGAAAACCTGTTTCCATCTCTGTGACAGTTAAATGTGTCTATGTACATGTTGTGCTCTTTTCTGTTTTTTATGGACTGAAATAAAACTTACATACTTACAGAATGCTGCCAGACAGAAACCCTCTTGATCTCCTGAAAGGTAACAGTTTAGGACATCAAACACGCGCGTGCACACGCACACGCACACGCACACACACACGCACACGCACATGCAAACACACGCACACACACACACACCACTCCAAGTACGAAGACATATAACAGGTCAATAATGGAAAAGCAAAGAAAACCCAAATGACACAAGTTCTTTGTTACAATGCATTTAACTTTAATGTTTCATCAATACAGATAAATCTCTCACTGACTGAACTCTATTATCATTATTGTTATCATCATGATTAATATCATCATCATCATCATTATCAGAGTGTAAAAACCGTATTCACGTACAGAAGGCACTTAAACATCATGTGACTTTGACACGATAAGGTTTGGAATGGAGAAGAAATAGTGTGGTACAAAACCACACCAATTGATGACCCCTGAACCACACCAATTAAAGACCCCTAAACCACACCAATTAAAGGCCCCTAAACCACACCAATTAATGACCCCTGAACCACACCAATTAAAGACCCCTAAACCACACCAATTAAAGACCCCTAAACCACACCAATTAAAGACCCCTGAACCACACCAATTAAAGACCCCTAAACCAAACCAATGAATGACCCCTGAACCACACCAATTAAAGAGCCCTAAACCACACCAATTAAAGAGCCCTAAACATAATAATTAACCCCAAACATAATAATTCAAACGACATTCAGTACAACTCTTCAGTGGAGGAACACGTCAGTCACTGACGGAGTCACGGGGACTGTGCACGCTAAGCTAAGCTAAGCTAAACTAGCGACGGCCTTTAGATTCATCAGAATAATAATGACTGTGAACGCTAAGCTAAGCTAAGCTAGCGACGGCCTTTAGATTCATCAGAATAATAATGACTGTGAACGCTAAGCTAAGCTAAGCTAGCGACGGCCTTTAGATTCATCAGAATAATAATGACTGTGAACGCTAAGCTAAGCTAGCGACGGCCTTTAGATTCATCAGAATAATAAGGACTGTGAACGCTAAGCTAAGCGACAGCCTTTAGATTCATCGGAATGGAACAGTAACATTTTCCTGTTTTAATCCTTCAACGTACGGATTCAGAAAGACTCAGGAATAGGAACATTCTAGAATCTAGAAGTTACACCAGATGTTTAGAGATCTCTACAGTGGGGGGGGGGTCTCTACAGTGTGTGGGGGGGTCCTATAAAAGGGGACCCACTAGGGTCTCTCCAGGGCCAGTTTCAGTATGGAAGGGTCCTTTAAATGGGGGTCTCTACAGTATGGGGGTCCTATAAAGGGGGGGTCCTATAAAGGGGGCCCCACTAGGGTCTCTCCAGGGCCAGTTTCAGTATGGGGGGGTCCTATAAAGGGGGGGTCCTATAAAGGGGGCCCCACTAGGGTCTCTCCAGGGCCAGTTTCAGGTCCCTCAGCAGCATGGAGGCCATGACGGTCTTCTCTGTGTTGACGGTGATCAGAACGCTGGAGGCTTCCTTCGTCTCCATGGAGACCAGAACCACTGCCCCGCTGTGGACCGCGCGGCCCGCGAACCTACACACACACACACACACACACACACACACACACACACACACACACACACACACACACACACACACACACACACACACACACACACACACACACACACACACACACACACACACACACACACACACACACACACACGGTTTATGTATGTCCACATAATCAGAAGTCCAAGAATGCCTCGTACAGTCGGCCAATAGGAGAACAGTTACAGTCAGCCAATAGGAGAAGAGTTACAGTCAGCCAATAGGAGAACAGACAGTTACAGTCAGCCAATAGGAGAACAGACAGTTAAAGTCAGCCAATAGGAGAACAGACAGTTACAGTCAGCCAATAGGAGAACAGTTACAGTCAGCCAATAGGAGAACAGTTAGTCAGCCAATAGGAGAACAGTTACAGTCAGCCAATAGGAGAACAGTTACAGTCAGCCAATAGGAGAACAGTTACAGTCAGCCAATAGGAGAACAGTTACAGTCAGCCAATAGGAGACCAGTTACAGTCAGCCAATAGGAGAAGTTACAGTCAGCCAATAGGAGAACAGTTACAGTCAGCCAATATGATAAGTTACAGTCAGCCAATAGGAGAACAGTTACAGTCAGCCAATAGGAGAACAGACAGTTACAGTCAGCCAATAGGAGAACATACAGTTACAGTCAGCCAATAGGAGAACAGTTACAGTCAGCCAATAGGAGAACAGCCAGTTACAAAGTGCATATAAGGCTAAACATTGTTACATAGTGGTCAGACACAGCAGGAAATCCTCAGATTGTTGAGTACACCAAGGTGTCATGTTAGAAATGTCGAGTATGTCAATATTTTAATATCTAATATCTTGTCTATATCCCTCAAAGTTATTTCTAATGGTTTGAGCCTCTGATAGAACCAGGCCTTGTCATTTATTTATTTTGCTTCTGAAGCAGTTTTAGCTGCAGTACCACAATGTCCTGAGGTGGTGGGGGGGCGCTGATATGCAACTTATTTAATATTTGAGTCATTATAATACTGATGCTAGATAAAACCAGGCTTGTTTCCATTCCATGCCAGGTTGGAAAATCAACAATGTTGGACATTGTAAACAAATTGGAAATGCAAATTTGGAACTGAAGACCGAAGAGGGGGAGGAATTATGCAAAGTAGGGTGACATTGATGACATCACAAATACGACCAAATCAGTTGAGCTGTTCACAAATACGACCAAATCAGTTGAGCTGTTCCTGAGAGCAATTTCCATAAAAGCCCCTAAATATGATTGTTCAAAATTGCATATTTGTGGGGATAGAAAACACAGGAGAGCTAAAAAAAACAAACACAAAAGAAAATTGAAAAAGTTTAATTTTATGTTATAGGTCCTTTAACCTTTTAGGCCTGACGTCGAAATAAAAAAAAGGCTTCTATATTCTGTCAGTTTTCTGAAATACCTCATGTTTCTGTTTCTGGTGCTCAATATTTCATGTCAAGGACCCCCAGAATTATCTGTAATTGGCCGCCGACGCCCATCTGAAAATATGTTGTTCCAGGGACCCCCCCCCCAGAAGCAAAGATTTGAGTTAAAAATGTTCACTCTGAAAGAATATATATATATATATATATATATATATATATATTCACAGATTTCCGCCACATTTTCACGATTTTTCAAAAATAGCAGACCTACAAGCTCGTAGATCTGCTATTTTTCAATAGCTAAATTATAACATAATGCTTAAAAACACCAAAAGGGGTTCCCACCACACAGACATTCAAAAAAACGAGTCACCAAAAGACACATCTTTACAACTACAGCTATCAGAACACCAGGGTTATTTACAACTACAGCTATCAGAACACCAGGGTTATTTAACAACTACAGCTATCAGAACACCAGGGTTATTTACAACTACAGCTATCAGAACACCAGGGTTATTTAACAACTACAGCTATCAGAACACCAGGGTTATTTAACAACTACAGCTATCAGAACACCAGGGTTATTTACAACTACAGCTATCAGAACACCAGGGTTATTTAACAACTACAGCTATCAGAACACCAGGGTTATTTAACAACTACAGCTATCAGAACACCAGGGTTATTTACAACTACAGCTATCAGAACACCAGGGTTATTTACAACTACAGCTATCAGAACACCAGGGTTATTTACAACTACAGCTATCAGAACACCAGGGTTATTTACAACTACAGCTATCAGAACACCAGGGTTATTTACAACTACAGCTATCAGAACACCAGGGTTATTTACATCTACAGCTATCAGAACACCAGGGTTATTTACAACTACAGCTATCAGAACACCAGGGTTATTTACAACTACAGCTATCAGAACACCAGGGTTATTTACAACTACAGCTATCAGAACACCAGGGTTATTTACAACTACAGCTATCAGAACACCAGGGTTATTTACAACTACAGCTATCAGAACACCAGAGGGTTATTTACAACTACAGCTATCAGAACACCAGGGGTTATTTACAACTACAGCTATCAGAACACCAGGGTTATTTACAACTACAGCCATCAGAACACCAGGGTTATTTACAACTACAGCTATCAGAACACCAGGGTTATTTAACAACTACAGCTATCAGAACACCAGGGTTATTTAACATCTACAGCTATCAGAACACCAGGGTTATTTAACAACTACAGCTATCAGAACACCAGGGTTATTTACAACTACAGCTATCAGAACACCAGGGTTATTTAACAACTACAGCTATCAGAACACCAGGGTTATTTAACAACTACAGCTATCAGAACACCAGGGTTATTTACAACTACAGCTATCAGAACACCAGGGTTATTTACAACTACAGCTATCAGAACACCAGGGTTATTTAACAACTACAGCTATCAGAACACCAGGGTTATTTACAACTACAGCTATCAGAACACCAGGGTTATTTACAACTACAGCCATCAGAACACCAGGGTTATTTACATCTACAGCTATCAGAACACCAGGGTTATTTACAACTACAGCTATCAGAACACCAGGGGTTATTTACAACTACAGCTATCAGAACACCAGGGTTATTTACAACTACAGCTATCAGAACACCAGGGGGTTATTTACATCTACAGCTATCAGAACACCAGGGTTATTTACAACTACAGCCATCAGAACACCAGGGTTATTTACAACTACAGCTATCAGAACACCAGGGTTATTTACAACTACAGCTATCAGAACACCAGGGTTATTTACAACTACAGCTATCAGAACACCAGGGTTATTTACAACTACAGCCATCAGAACACCAGGGTTATTTACATCTACAGCTATCAGAACACCAGGGTTATTTACATCTACAGCTATCAGAACACCAGGGTTATTTACATCTACAGCTATCAGAACACCAGGGTTATTTACAACTACAGCTATCAGAACACCAGGGTTATTTACAACTACAGCTATCAGAACACCAGGGTTATTTACAACTACAGCTATCAGAACACCAGGGTTATTTACAACTACAGCTATCAGAACACCAGGGTTATTTACAACTACAGCTATCAGAACACCAGGGTTATTTTTGGCAGCAAATTAGTACAATTTTAGTTTAGTCACAGTCTTGTGGAATTAAACTTGATTTAGTTTTGATTTAGTTTTTAAATCTGCGGTTTCTTTAGTCGACTAAAATGTATTTTGGCGGGCGTTGATGGCGTCGTAACGACTGGTTTTTTTAACACTTGAAAATACCCGATCTGAAACTGAAAACAGGCGATCTACAATGCCTCGACAACAACAGTGCGCGCGCACACACACACACACACACACACACACACATACTATTTACATATGAAGTCTATCTATATGTAAACGTCTGTGTAATTACCCAATTAGCTCCTATGATAGAGTTTTGGACACACACACACACACACACACACACACACACACACACACACACACACACACACACACACACACACACACACACACACACACACACACACACACACACACACACACACACACACACACACCCCTCACTGTCAATCAAACAGCAGTTATCCTCCTTTCATGGACTGTGTGCCTGTGAATTAACCCCCCCCCCCCCCACACACACACGCACGGGGACCCCCCCCCCCCTCCCTCTGGGGGAATCCCAGCACAATGACACCAGTCCATGACGGGTGGTGGGGGGGGGGGGGGGGGGGGGGGGGTGCACATGGTCCCATTGAGAGCTCTAACAAGAAGCAGGGTGGTGGGGGTGTGACCCGGGGTGACCCTCCTCTAGACGCCCCCCCCCCCCCCCCCACCCCTCCAGAAACCTTCCATATTGACCCTCTTTCCTCCAACAGCAGTTTTTAGTTTTAGTCACTATAGTCTCTTGAATAGCTTCCATTTAGTTTTAGTCACATTTTAGTCACCTGGCATGTTTTAGCGTTGGTCTAGTTTTAGTCAGTCTAGTTTTAGTCAGTCTAGTTTTAGTCAGTCTAGTTTTAGCGTTGGTCTAGTTTTAGTCAGTCTAGTTTTAGTCAGTCTAGTTTTAGCCTTGGTCTAGTTTTAGTCAGTCTAGTTTTAGTCAGTCTAGTTTTAGTCAGTCTAGTTTTAGTCAGTCTAGTTTTAGTCAGACTAGTTTTAGCGTTGGTCTAGTTTTAGTCAGTCTAGTTTTAGTCAGTCTAGTTTTAGTCAGTCTAGTTTTAGCGTTGGTCTAGTTTTAGTCAGTCTAGTTTTAGCGTTGGTCTAGTTTTAGTCAGTCTAGTTTTAGCGTTGGTCTAGTTTTAGTCAGTCTAGTTTTAGTCAGTCTAGTTTTAGCGTTGGTCTAGTTTTAGTCAGTCTAGTTTTAGCGTTGGTCTAGTTTTAGTCAGTCTAGTTTTAGTCAGTCTAGTTTTAGTCAGTCTAGTTTTAGCGTTGGTCTAGTTTTAGTCAGTCTAGTTTTAGTCAGTCTAGTTTTAGCGTTGGTCTAGTTTTAGTCAGTCTAGTTTTAGTCAGTCTAGTTTTAGCGTTGGTCTAGTTTTAGTCAGTCTAGTTTTAGCGTTGGTCTAGTTTTAGTCAGTCTAGTTTTAGCGTTGGTCTAGTTTTAGTCAGTCTAGTTTTAGTCCGCTCATCAAACACATACTGCCTCAACCCCGTCACGGCCAACCTGCGCACCATGGGTGACAGGGCCTTCTGCACAGCTGCCCCTGAACTGTGGAATGCTCTCCCCCCACACTTGAGAGCGCCAGTCAATCGACTGCTTCAAGAGAGGACTAAAGACCTACCTTTTTAATAAGGCCTTCCCCCAAACCCACTGATTTTATTCCCTGACCTCATGTTCAATAACTGTTGTTTTTTGTTTCCTGATGCTAAACTGTGTGCTTTTAATCTTTTTTTCCTGCTTTTACCTATTGTTTCATACATTTGGCCTAATGCCTACTGTAGCACTTTGAGATTCTGAGGAATGTAAAGTGCATTATAAATAAAATCCATTATTAAGATTTTAGTCGACTAAATCTACAGTTATTTAGTCGAACAAAATGTATTTTTGGCGGTGCCTTGATGCCGTCTTAATGACTGCGACGTGTTGTGAGCTTGTAGATCTGCTATTTTCAGCATGCAACCAAGTGTAAAATGACTCATACATTTGTTGACGAAATTGCCAGTATATTTAGTCTTAGTTCAGTTTCCAATAGTTTTTTGTCAGTGGAAAAAGGTAGTCGACGAACATTTTTCGTCTTAGTTTTAGTCGACGAAAACAACACTGTTACCCCCCCCCCCCCGCGCTACCCCCCCCCCCCCCCCAAGCCTGACGTCTGTCCATCTGCCTCCATTTAGCACAGAGTCCTCTAACAAAAGGGGGGGGGGGGGGGGGGGCACTTATCCAAAGAGTTAGAACCCCATGAAGTGTGTGGGGTGGGGGTCTCTCTCTCTCTCTCTGTGGGGTGGGGGTCTCTCTCTCTCTCTCTGTGTGTGGGGTGGGGGTCTCTCTCTCTCTCTCTGTGGGGTGGGGGTCTCTCTCTCTCTCTCTCTGTGTGTGGGGTGGGGGTCTCTCTCTCTCTCTCTGTGGGGTGGGGGTCTCTCTCTCTCTCTCTCTCTGTGTGTGGGGTGGGGGTCTCTCTCTCTCTCTCTGTGGGGTGGGGGTCTCTCTCTCTCTCTCTCTGTGTGTGGGGTGGGGGTCTCTCTCTCTCTCTCTGTGGGGTGGGGGTCTCTCTCTCTCTCTCTCTGTGTGTGGGGTGGGGGTCTCTCTCTCTCTCTCTGTGGGGTGGGGTCTCTCTCTCACTCTCTTGGGACGTTGAATTAGTATCAACAGAGTCTCACACACTTAATTAAAATATCCCCACGCGCGCGCGCACACGCACGCTTAGTTTAGACAGTACTTAGTTCAGACAGTACTTAGTTCAGACAGTACTTAGTTTAGACAGTACTTAGTTCAGACAGTACTTAGTTAGACATTACTTAGTTTAGACAGTACTTAGTTCAGACAGTACTTAGTTAGACATTACTTAGTTTAGACAGTACTTAGTTTAGACAGTACTTAGTTTAGACA
>NW_027638576.1:0-17500 GCF_951216825.1 Electrona antarctica
AACATTAATTTCAGACTGAAGTAAACTAGCTACTCATCATTTGGCCAAGATGAACATGAAGTAAACTAGCTACTGATCATTTGGCCAAGATGAACATGAAGTAAACTAGATACTGATCATTTGGCCAAGATGAACATGAAGTAAACTAGCTACTCATCATTTGGCCAAGATGAACATGAAGTAAACTAGCTACTCATCATTTGGCCAAGATGAACATGAAGTAAACTAGATACTGATCATTTGGCCAAGATGAACATGAAGTAAACTAGATACTGATCATTTGGCCAAGATGAACATGAAGTAAACTAGCTACTCATCATTTGGCCAAGATGAACATGAAGTAAACTAGATACTGATCATTTGGCCAAGATGAACATGAAGTAAACTAGATACTGATCATTTGGCCAAGATGAACATGAAGTAAACTAGCTACTCATCATTTGGCCAAGATGAACATGAAGTAAACTAGCTACTCATCATTTGGCCAAGATGAACATGAAGTAAACTAGCTACTCATCATTTGGCCAAGATGAACATGAAGTAAACTAGCTACTCATCATTTGGCCAAGATGAACATGAAGTAAACTAGATACTGATCATTTGGCCAAGATGAACATGAAGTAAACTAGCTACACATCATTTGGCCAAGATGAACATGAAGTAAACTAGATACTGATCATTTGGCCAAGATGAACATGAAGTAAACTAGCTACTCATCATTTGGCCAAGATGAACATGAAGTAAACTAGCTACTCATCATTTGGCCAAGATGAACATGAAGTACACTAGCTACTCATCATTTGGCCATGATGAACATGAAGTAAACTAGCTACTCATCATTTGGCCATGATGAACATGAAGTAAACTAGCTACTCATCATTTGGCCATGATGAACATGAAGTAAACTAGCTACTCATCATTTGGCCATGATGAACATGAAGTAAACTAGCTACTCATCATTTGGCCATGATGAACATGAAGTAAACTAGCTACTCATCATTTGGCCAAGATGAACATGAAGTAAACTAGCTACTCATCATTTGGCCAAGATGAACATGAAGTAAACTAGCTACTCATCATTTGGCCAAGATGAACATGAAGTAAACTAGATACTCATCATTTGGCCAAGATGAACATGAAGTAAACTAGCTACTGATCATTTGGCCAAGATGAACATGAAGTAAACTAGATACTCATCATTTGGCCAAGATGAACATGAAGTAAACTAGATACTCATCATTTGGCCAAGATGAACATGAAGTAAACTAGCTACTGATCATTTGGCCAAGATGAACATGAAGTAAACTAGCTACTCATCATTTGGCCAAGATGAACATGAAGTAAACTAGCTACTCATCATTTGGCCAAGATGAACATGAAGTAAACTAGCTACTCATCATTTGGCCATGATGAACATGAAGTAAACTAGCTACTCATCATTTGGCCAAGATGAACATGAAGTAAACTAGCTACTCATCATTTGGCCAAGATGAACATGAAGTAAACTAGCTACTCATCATTTGGCCATGATGAACATGAAGTAAACTAGCTACTCATCATTTGGCCATGATGAACATGAAGTAAACTAGCTACTCATCATTTGGCCAAGATGAACATGAAGTAAACTAGCTACTCATCATTTGGCCATGATGAACATGAAGTAAACTAGCTACTCATCATTTGGCCAAGATGAACATGAAGTAAACTAGCTACTCATCATTTGGCCATGATGAACATGAAGTAAACTAGCTACTCATCATTTGGCCATGATGAACATGAAGTAAACTAGCTACTCATTGAATGCCACAGACGAATAACAGTCTAAGTCCACACTAATGATCCATAATGTATAAATGATAGATAAGGGTTCAGGACAACGAGGCCTTTTCGTGGAGGGGTCAGTCTGAAATTTGGACTTAGACTGTTTTCCGTCGGTGGTACTCAATTTTGGCCAAGATGAACATGAGGTAAACTAGATACTCATCATTTGGCCAAGATGAACATGAAGTAAACTAGCTACTCATCATTTGGCCAAGATGAACATGAAGTAAACTAGCTACTCATCATTTGGCCATGATGAACATGAAGTAAACTAGCTACTCATCATTTGGCCAAGATGAACATGAAGTAAACTAGATACTGATCATTTGGCCAATAGATGAACATGAAGTAAACTAGCTACTCATCATTTGGCCATGATGAACATGAAGTAAACTAGCTACTCATCATTTGGCCAATAGATGAACATGAAGTAAACTAGCTACTCATCATTTGGCCATGATGAACATGAAGTAAACTAGCTACTCATCATTTGGCCAAGATGAACATGAAGTAAACTAGATACTCATCATTTGGCCATGATGAACATGAAGTAAACTAGATACTCATCATTTGGCCAAGATGAACATGAAGTAAACTAGATACTCATCATTTGGCCATGATGAACATGAAGTAAACTAGCTACTCATCATTTGGCCATGATGAACATGAAGTAAACTAGATACTCATCATTTGGCCAAGATGAACATGAAGTAAACTAGCTACTCATCATTTGGCCATGATGAACATGAAGTAAACTAGATACTCATCATTTGGCCATGATGAACATGAAGTAAACTAGCTACTCATCATTTGGCCAAGATGAACATGAAGTAAACTAGCTACTCATCATTTGGCCATGATGAACATGAAGTAAACTAGCTACTCATCATTTGGCCATGATGAACATGAAGTAAACTAGCTACTCATCATTTGGCCAAGATGAACATGAAGTAAACTAGATACTCATCATTTGGCCAAGATGAACATGAAGTAAACTAGCTACTCATCATTTGGCCATGATGAACATGAAGTAAACTAGCTACTCATCATTTGGCCATGATGAACATGAAGTAAACTAGCTACTCATCATTTGGCCAAGATGAACATGAAGTAAACTAGCTACTCATCATTTGGCCAAAATGAACATGAAGTAAACTAGATACTGATCATTTGGCCATGATGAACATGAAGTCAACTAGCTACTCATCATTTGGCCAAGATGAACATGAAGTAAACTAGCTACTCATCATTTGGCCAATAGATGAACATGAAGTAAACTAGCTACTCATCATTTGGCCAAGATGAACATGAAGTAAACTAGCTACTCATCATTTGGCCATGATGAACATGAAGTAAACTAGCTACTCATCATTTGGCCAAGATGAACATGAAGTAAACTAGCTACTCATCATTTGGCCATAATGAACATGAAGTAAACTAGATACTGATCATTTGGCCATGATGAACATGAAGTAAACTAGCTACTCATCATTTGGCCAAGATGAACATGAAGTAAACTAGCTACTCATCATTTGGCCATGATGAACATGAAGTAAACTAGACACTGATCATTTGGCCATGATGAACATGAAGTAAACTAGCTACACATCATTTGGCCAAGATGAACATGAAGTAAACTAGCTACTCATCATTTGGCCATGATGAACATGAAGTAAACTAGCTACTCATCATTTGGCCATGATGAACATGAAGTAAACTAGCTACTCATCATTTGGCCAAGATGAACATGAAGTAAACTAGATACTCATCATTTGGCCAAGATGAACATGAAGTAAACTAGCTACTCATCATTTGGCCAAGATGAACATGAAGTAAACTAGATAATCATCATTTGGCCAAGATGAACATGAAGTAAACTAGCTACTCATCATTTGGCCAAGATGAACATGAAGTAAACTAGCTACTCATCATTTGGCCAAGATGAACATGAAGTAAACTAGCTACTCATCATTTGGCCATGATCAGAATAATCAGAATCAGTTTTATTGTCACATCACAGGTTTACAAGGTAAATAGGTGGGTGAAATTCGTTTTTGTACATCGTTCCCATCGCAACGTTAATTTCCATAGAAAGAAGAGGGGGGGGGAGAAGAAGAGGGGTGGGGGGCAAGTGGGAAGGAGATCAAAACAAGAGAGCAACAGAATCTACATATTTACAAAGTACCTGAGATAATAAAAAACTAACTAAGGTGCCTGAGCATAGCAGCAATGTATGTATACTGTGCATGTTATACTTATACTGTGCATGATATACATATGGACGTTAAGGTGCTTAGAGAAAAAAGAGCAATAACAACACAACAAGAGCAACAATAGAAAAACAAAAAAAGTCAGTGCGTTATACATGGGATTAAGGTGCAAAAGGTCAGTGCGTGTCCACCTAGGGTGGACTGACCCTAGTATAATCCGCAAGTAGCTCCATGAGGGAGTGCAACAAAAAAGTCATTTGTACCTGGTGTAGTCCACAGGTGTGTCCGAGGGGGAGCTAAGTCCAAGTCATTGTCCCTGGTATAATCCACAGGTGTGTTCAGGAAGAGCCAGAAAAGTTTTTGCACTGCCTGCTGTCAGGCTGCTGAACAAGGCTTATGCCTCATTCAGCATCCTGACAGCAGCCGGATTAAAACTGCACCAGAGCCTGGTGGTGGAACTCTTGATACTGCGGTAGAGCCCCTTGCCCGGTCGCGGTCGTTGTAGGGGTTTGAACAGTCTGTGACTTGGGTGGTGCTTGTCCTTGATGATGCGCTTGGCTTTGACCACGCACCGCTTTTTGTACAGTTCCTGGAGCGCTAGGAGCTCGATTCCCATTATCCGCTCTGCCGATCGCACTACTCGTTGTAGGCTGATCTTTTCTCGGGCAGTGCAGTTCCCGTACCAGGCCGTGACACAGCCTGTTAGGATGCCTTCAACAGAACTGTTGTAGTACAGCCTGAGGATGCGATTTCCTACTCCGAGCTTCTTCAGGCGGCGGAGCCAGTACAGTCGCTGCTGAGCCTTTTTCCTCACGTGTGTGGAGTGCGTCTCCCATTTGAGGTCTTCCTCGATGTGTACTCCGAGGAACTTGAACTCGCTGACCCTTTCCACTGCAGCACCGTCGATGAGGATGGGCGCATGGTCTCTCCGCGGCCTCCTGAAGTCCACGATCAGTTCTTTGGTCTTGTCGACGTTAAGAGAGAGGTTGTTCTCCCGGCACCAGAGTGCCAGTGATTTGATCTCCTCTCTGTAGTCAGACTCGTCGTTGTTGACGATTCGGCCTATCACTGTCGTGTCGTCCGCGTACTTTATGATGGTGTTGGAGACATGTGTGGCTATGCAGTCATACGTGTACAGGGAGTAGAGGAGAGGGCTCAGCACGCATCCCTGGGGGTGCTCCGGTGTTGAGGGTCAGGGGGTCGGATGTGATGCTGCCCATTCTCACCACCTGATGTCGGTTGGACAAGAAGTCCTGTATCCAGTCGCACATGCTTGGGTGTAGCCCTAGGTCTCTGAGCTTTTTGTCAAGTATTGCTGGGACAATGGTGTTGAATGCTGAGCTGTAGTCCACGAACAGCATACGTACATATTTGTCCTTCAGCAGCTTGTTGTCCATGTGCGAGAGGACGGTGTGGAGAGCCATGGCAATAGCGTCGTCTGTGGATCTGTTTTTGCGGTATGCATACTGCCACGGATCCAGCGAGGCAGGTAGCGTGGAGCTGATGTATTCCCTCACCAGTTTCTCGAAGCACTTGCTGACGATCGGGGTGAGAGCGACAGGTCTCCAGTCGTTCAGGCATGTCACTTTGGCCTTTTTGGGAATGGGCACAATGGTTGACATTTTGAACCCTGCAGGGACCACAGCCTGGGAGAGGGAGAGGTTAAAGATGTCAGCGAAGACACCCGCCAGCTGGTCTGCACATGCCTTAAGGACCCGGCCTGGAATCCCATCAGGTCCGGCTGCCTTGTGGATGTTGACCCGTGCGAAGGCTGTACGCACTTCTCTCTCCGAGATGGTTGGAGGGTTCTCCTCTGCTGGTGCTGCTGATGGCCCCGCTTGGCTGCCGCGGTTGGGGCTGATCTCAAACCGGCCGTAGAAAGTGTTCAGTTCGTTGAGGAGGGAGGCAGGCGGGTTCACCTCGCTTCTGGTTCTTGTTTTGCAGTCTGTCAAGGTGTGTACTGCCTGCCATGTGCTCCTGATGTCGCCATTGCTGAGTTTGTCTTGCATCTTTTTTGTGTAGGCCTTTTTCGCCTTCCTGATGGCGCTGTTTAGGGCCGCGCGCGTCGTGTTGCGCGTTTCCACGTCGCCAGATTTGAAACCAGCATCCCGTTCATGCAGATGTGCACGTACTCCGCTGTCCATCCATGGTTTCTGATTGGGATAGATCCGAACTGTCTTTTTTGGGACTATGTCATCTATGCACTTACTGATAAAGCCAGTGACTGAGTCTGAGAGTTCGTTGATGTTATTCCCAGCGGCGTTCTTAAACATCCCCCAGTCAGTCTGGTAGAAGCAGGATTGTAGCATAGCGTCTGTGTCCTCAGACCAGATTCGGATTTCCTTCTCAACGACCGGCTCCCTTTTTAGCCTCTGTTTGTAGGCAGGTAGCAGCTGGATGGCGTCGTGGTCAGAGCTTCCTAGCGGTGGGCGGCGGAGAGCTTTGTATCCATCCTTGAAGGGCGTGTAGCAGTGGTCAAGAATATTGTCACCACGGGTACTGCAGGTGACATGCTGGTGGAATTTGGGAAAGACCTTTTTTAAGTCTGTCCGGTTGAAGTCGCTTAGGCAGATGACTGCGCAGTCCGGGTGGCGATTTTCTTGTGCACTGATCGCCTGGTGTAATTCCCTCATAGCTGTGTCCTTATTAGCTCCAGGATGAATGTAAACAACGGCTACAATCACAATGCTGAAGTCGCGTGGTAGGTAGAAAGGACGGCAGGCTATGATTAAAAGTTCAAGGTCTGGAGAGCAGTGACTATCTAGGATTTTAACATCTTTGCACCAGTTGTTGTTGATCAAGGCACAAACTCCCCCCCCACGTTGCTTACCGCTTAGTACAGGGTCTCTGTCTTTCCTATACACGGTGAAACCAGGGGGAGTGATGGAAGAATCAGATGCTAACTCCGTTAGCCACGTCTCTGTTAGCACAACAATAGACGTGATCCTCGTCTCTGCGTTGTATTTAACGCGCGCTAGTAAGTCGTCCATAGTGGTCACTGTTCTTGATTCACACAGAGATCTCACGTTCGCTAGCAGGATTGAAGGCAGTGCAGGTTTATATCCACGTTTTGTTGTTCTTACGAGGAGACCCGCTCTTTTCCCTCGTCGACCTGGCCGTCTTCTTCGCCGTTTCCGTGCTAGTGTCCCGGCCGGGACAAAGGGAAGCCCTCCCCCCATCCAACCGAGTAGAGGATTTTCCGCAAAAAAGTCCGGAATTCTGTGTGTAATCGCTGTGCTGATGTCCATAAGTGCTTGTCTGTCATAACTCCTCAGACACCCGACGGTGTATGTGGAAATATCCATGATATTGGTATTGTTCAATAATGAAGGTACTATCCCAGAGTTGACTCGACAAGAGGTCACCATTACTGCTGGCAAAGCAAGTTAACAGGAAGGTGTGAAATGTGACACCTCCGCCTCCCAAGGGAAGAGAGAGGAAGTCAGTGCCAAAACCACTAGTAAGTTCCACCAGCAAACTGCTTCTAACAGCCAGACCTCATGGCTATCACATGTCAGTGGGGAAATACTTCCTGGTGTTTCAACCAATAGAAAGGCTGTTACAATTTAGCAGCCAATGATGCCAAGTTGGTACGGAACCGCCCACAGGGCGGGCTCCACTGAACAGAGATTTTATAAACCCTGCGTGGGGCTCTAGCAGTCAGATTCAAACCAACTACGAAGAATCCACACCTCATGTAACCACATGGACATGATGAACAACAACTCACATTAGACCAATGGTAATTATTGATACATAATGCAAACTATTAATAATCAATGAATAATGTGTTATCCATGTGTTGTAACCTGCCTGTAATTGACGAATGCTATGTGTATCTCTGTCTTCTGTACAGGTTTTTTACCTAAACGAACCTAACTAACTAACTAGTTAAAACTAACTAAACGTCTAACCTAAACTGGGTTAAAACTAACCCTTAAACCAATCCTAGATAAATAGTTCATGTGTTTAAATGTATGTTTGTTAAACGACAATAAAAGTATAAAAGACACTTGAGTTATATTATTTAGACAGTTTGAGTAAAGACATTACTCTTTGTGCAGTTGTGACCTTTTCAGTAAGGGTAGTTATGAACCACGATGCTATCATCTTAGCAAAGAAATCGTAGATAGCTATAAATCTGAACAGTAAAAAACCATTACGGTGCAATTATCAACTTAGTTGCGGTTCCTTTTTACTCCAAACGTAGTAAAAAACCATACGGTGCGATTATTGTCATAATCGCGGTAAACTTACTAAAACAAACGCTCAAAATGAGCACTAAAATAGCCTTGTAACTAAATAGTTCAAAGCACGGTTAATAGACGCCACAGCTTCAGACTCAAAAGTCTCAAGCATAGATGGTAAAAAGCCTGATGTAACCACAGGCCTTGTACTACATGTACAAACAAAAGTAACTCCAGCGTAAAACAGTACATAGCTAAAAATCCAGTTTAGCACAGAGCTCTGAAGAAGCCAGCAAACCATAGGATGTAAAGCGTTACTGTAAAGCTAAAAGGTTGCTAACCTAATTACAGGCGGACAATTTGATCCGAGCTCTGGGTTTTAATGATTACTCCAGAATCAAGGACGTACGGCCTCTGATTCCAAGCAAGCTGATGTCATTGATTTAGGGGTGATCATTGTAACTAGAAAACGGGTAAATAGTCCCATGTTATCCTTGCTTTTCACCAAGGGTAAAATGGCCGCCAGTGTAAAGCTAATTTGCTAAAACCATTAGCCTTTTGTCTTGCCTTCCACACTGTGACTACCACCCAGCCATAGGCGGGGGAGGGGCAGTGAGAAGAGTAAACAGGCAGACAGGGCATAATGGCAACTTGCCTCTACTCTGAGACACTTCTAACCCAGCACACTAGCGGGGGAAGGGCAGAGTAAACAGGCTCACTCTCTAGAAGACTCAATCCTAGCCATAAGTGCGGGGGAAGGGTAGAGTTTGGTAAACAACAGTGACCACCACTCTACTTCTGCTTATCAGCAAGGGGTGGGGGGAGGTCGTAAAACAACCCAAATGCTAATTGCAGCACCAAAGGATGCATGCAGTCAGGGAATGACACAGACCACTAAGGCTAAAACTAATTGAGTAATAAGGGAGGCAGGTTTTATTAGCAATGAATGTGAAACCACTTTTAACTATAATACCTAGCTTAAATTAGACCAGAACCGTAACAGAAACAAAGAATACTGTAAACGCTAAACTGGCTAAATCCCCTGTGTCAATGCTATAAAACTATAAAACCGTGATAAGATGGCTTTAATCAACGAGTTAAAAGTTAGAAGCAAAGAGACGCAATCAATATTCAATAATTTAGCGGCTGAGTGTGAAATAAGTCTGCCACAAAAATCTCCCAACACCGCAAAAGCGGACACATTTGGTAGACTCAAAATAGCTTACGGGAAATTAGCGGATAGCTATACCGACTATTCCGAGGAATTGAAAGAAGCTAATTTATCACAAAATGCTTTGCAAGTAGATAGTGAACTCCATGACTGCACGACTAAATACCATAACATTAGAAAATTGTTACTGGATTCAGTGTGGTTACAAGTGGAACCACAATGGTCAAACTTGTCTGACACAATAAACAAATTGATTAGTTCAGAGACAAGGGAACCAATGGCATCAAATGCATTAGATAAAGCTCTCAATGTTTTGAATTAATTATTACAGGACACCAAATCCTTAATAAGTCCGAAAAGGTCAATTCAAATGCTCTCTGGCTATAAAAAGCTTGTCCGAGGAAGAGACAGGCTTAACCTGCAAGCCGCTCAGGCTGACCACGATCTAGGGCCAATAAAAATAGGGTCACTAACACAAAAGATCCAGGTCACAGCAGCGGAGCAGAAGGTCGGCGAGGTCAAGGAAGACTACACCAGAGACGTCACCTCCGGACGAGCGGGGGAGGAAACGGCAGGGGGGCGACAGACGCCTGACCGCCCTCTCACCCCAACAGATGAGGTCACCCAGCGAGCCCCAGGGGGGCTTGCCACTATGTCAGCGGAGGACAACCAGGCTCCCAACGCGACACCAAAACAGCAGGGAACCTGCTGTGTCCTACCAGAAGACTACGCCAGGTCAGCAGCACCGGAGGAGCAGGAAGCCTGCGGTGGCCACACAGTGGACACCAGCCGGGCGCCCTCAACAGCCGTGCAAGCGACAGGCCCAGTGTCCGACGTGGGAAATGAGACGCCGACAGCCACTACGTCGGTGCACATCGACCAGACTCCCAACTCAGCACCGGAGGCCAGGGTGAGTCCAAAGGAAGAAACCACCCAGCGAGCTGCCGGGGCCAGCACAGCGCACGCTGTCACGGCGTCCGTCGCGGGAGACAACAGGAAGTCGACCGCCACAGAACAGTGGCGCACGCCACAGCAATCCCTCGGGCGAGATGACATCAGAGCGGCAGACCTAGGTGAGACGAAACCGTCCTCCACCAGTGCAAGCAGCGGCCTGACACCAGACCCCACAGAATCCACCCTGTCAAGGCATAAGCCCTTGAGTTTCACCAGGGCGGAGTCTGCGACGATCGCCCTGCTATGCCTACCCATGCCAGCAACCACTGCAGTAGTCCACCCCACAACAGCGACCACCACAACGTACCCCCTCCCGTCCGGCGAGGGTAAAGATGGTGAGCTGGGGGGAACGGCCACAGCCAAACCACGTGGAAGCTGGGGAAAGCTTTGCAGAGCAGCGCTCGCTATCACAAGTCCGACGGCATCAAGAAGCCTGGACATTGAAGAGAGCAGGAAAAGGGTTAAGATGAAATTGTGCAATGTCTGCAAATTACGTCATGAATGACGAACGCACACACACACATGCCCCCCCCCCCCCCTAACACAGGGAGGGGGGCCAGGACACACACCAGCTCCCCCCAACGAAGGGGAGTTGGCCACCACAAGGATTGGGGGAGCGCGCACACACAGAGCAAACCCCCCCCCCCCCCCCCCTCCAAACGCAAGGCAGGAAGTCCGAATGCGAACGCGCGCACACGCGCACACACAACAACCCCCCCTCCAGCAAATGGAAGAAGCGCAAGGCAGGAAGTCCTCCGAATGCGCACACACACACACACACACACACACACCCCCCCCCCCCTAAGATGGAGGGGGGCCAGGCCACCAGGCTGACAAAGTGACTTGTCCAGCAAAACGAAGTGGGACCCATTGCAAAATGTCAGTAAGAGACAATGGGAAATGTGTTGTGGTTTTAAATAGTTGTGTGATTTTTTTTAACAAAATTAACAGGTACCAAGAAAATTCCCCGGTTGACAAGTACAAGCCAACAAGTGTAAAAAGTAACTCATAAGTCCTGGGGTAAATTAATGTTTGGTTATAATAATGTTAACTCTTCCTTTCCAGTCAAGGGAAAAGCCTGGATGGGAAGTGTGAATTGTGACACCTAGTTGCCACACACACAAACTGACAACAGGTCATAAAGTGTTTGGTGTCAGTTTCTGAAATGTGATGACCTACTGTGTTACGATTATCATTTAAAATTGTTCAAATTGATTAAGGGTCCAAATCCTCTTTATCCCAATACAGTTACGGTGGGAAGAGAACAATTTGAAAACCAAGAGCAAATCAAGTTATCTCCAATCTGCTCAAACAGGAGAGAGCTTGCTCTTATCATCCTGTTAGGTTGCAATAAATGGCAGGAAAACCTGCTTCTCTAAAAGTAATAATCTTAACAGGTTGACTTTATTTAACAGTATGGGATGTTAGAAAATGTAACAAATTAAGTAGTGATCCACGAAGATATCACAAGTCAAGGTATTTGTTTGAACAAAGTGGAATCAAATTAAACAGAATTACAAGTAAGGAAACAAACAGGAACCTTAGAATGAGTAACTAATTCTGAAAAGATAAAACAAAGAACAATATTATAATTCCTTAACCAGTCAGTTCAAAGGCATGTTAAGCTAATCATAATTTTGTGTTTATCAACCTCCCCCCCCCCCTCGGCAGATAATCAATGTGTCGAAAACCAAACCCTTTATAAACGGAATGATTGTTTGAAGAACCTCTTCAATAAGTTTATGAATAGGTTCTTGCGGGGGGTGTGGAAATATCCATGATATTGGTATTGTTCAATAATGAAGGTACTATCCCAGAGTTGACTCGACAAGAGGTCACCATTACTGCTGGCAAAGCAAGTTAACAGGAAGGTGTGAAATGTGACACCTCCGCCTCCCAAGGGAAGAGAGAGGAAGTCAGTGCCAAAACCACTAGTAAGTTCCACCAGCAAACTGCTTCTAACAGCCAGACCTCATGGCTATCACATGTCAGTGGGGAAATACTTCCTGGTGTTTCAACCAATAGAAAGGCTGTTACAATTTAGCAGCCAATGATGCCAAGTTGGTACGGAACCGCCCACAGGGCGGGCTCCACTGAACAGAGATTTTATAAACCCTGCGTGGGGCTCTAGCAGTCAGATTCAAACCAACTACGAAGAATCCACACCTCATGTAACTACATGGACATGATGAACAACAACTCACATTAGACCAATGGTAATTATTGATACATAATGCAAACTATTAATAATCAATGAATAATGTGTTATCCATGTGTTGTAACCTGCCTGTAATTGACGAATGCTATGTGTATCTCTGTCTTCTGTACAGGTTTTTTACCTAAACGAACCTAACTAACTAACTAGTTAAAACTAACTAAACGTCTAACCTAAACTGGGTTAAAACTAACCCTTAAACCAATCCTAGATAAATAGTTCATGTGTTTAAATGTATGTTTGTTAAACGACAATAAAAGTATAAAAGACACTTGAGTTATATTATTTAGACAGTTTGAGTAAAGACATTACTCTTTGTGCAGTTGTGACCTTTTCAGTAAGGGTAGTTATGAACCACGATGCTATCATCTTAGCAAAGAAATCGTAGATAGCTATAAATCTGAACAGTGTAGGAAAAAAAGAAAAGGCTAAAAAATACTAAAAAGATACGGAGCGATGACGAAAGCAGCCGTTCTCCATGGCGCTCCCTCTAGTAATGATGAACATGAAGTAAACTAGCTACTCATCATTTGGCCATGATGAACATGAAGTAAACTAGCTACTCATCATTTGGCCAAGATGAACATGAAGTAAACTAGCTACTCATCATTTGGCCATGATGAACATGAAGTAAACTAGCTACTCATCATTTGGCCAAGATGAACATGAAGTAAACTAGATACTCATCATTTGGCCATGATGAACATGAAGTAAACTAGCTACTCATCATTTGGCCATGATGAACATGAAGTAAACTAGATACTGATCATTTGGCCATGATGAACATGAAGTAAACTAGCTACTCATCATTTGGCCATGATGAACATGAAGTAAACTAGCTACTCATCATTTGGCCAAGATGAACATGAAGTAAACTAGATACTCATCATTTGGCCAAGATGAACATGAAGTAAACTAGCTACTCATCATTTGGCCAAGATGAACATGAAGTAAACTAGATACTCATCATTTGGCCAAGATGAACATGAAGTAAACTAGCTACTCATCATTTGGCCAAGATGAACATGAAGTAAACTAGATACTCATCATTTGGCCATGATGAACATGAAGTAAACTAGATACTGATCATTTGGCCATGATGAACATGAAGTAAACTAGCTACTCATCATTTGGCCAAGATGAACATGAAGTAAACTAGCTACTCATCATTTGGCCATGATGAACATGAAGTAAACTAGCTACTCATCATTTGGCCATGATGAACATGAAGTAAACTAGCTACTCATCATTTGGCCAAGATGAACATGAAGTAAACTAGATACTCATCATTTGGCCAAGATGAACACGAAGTAAACTAGCTACTCATCATTTGGCCAAGATGAACATGAAGTAAACTAGATACTCATCATTTGGCCAAGATGAACATGAAGTAAACTAGCTACTCATCATTTGGCCAAGATGAACATGAAGTAAACTAGATACTCATCATTTGGCCAAGATGAACATGAAGTAAACTAGCTACTCATCATTTGGCCAAGATGAACATGAAGTAAACTAGCTACTCATCATTTGGCCAAGATGAACATGAAGTAAACTAGCTACTCATCATTTGGCCAAGATGAACATGAAGTACACTAGCTACTCATCATTTGGCCAAGATGAACATGAAGTAAACTAGCTACTCATCATTTGGCCATGATGAACATGAAGTAAACTAGCTACTCATCATTTGGCCATGATGAACATGAAGTAAACTAGCTACTCATAATTTGGCCAAGATGAACATGAGGTAAACTAGATACTCATCATTTGGCCAAGATGAACATGAAGTAAACTAGCTACTCATCATTTGGCCAAGATGAACATGAAGTAAACTAGCTACTCATCATTTGGCCATGATGAACATGAAGTAAACTAGCTACTCATCATTTGGCCAAGATGAACATGAGGTAAACTAGATACTCATCATTTGGCCAAGATGAACATGAAGTAAACTAGATACTGATCATTTGGCCATGATGAACATTAAGTAAACTAGCTACTCATCATTTGGCCAAGATGAACATGAAGTAAACTAGCTACTCATCATTTGGCCAAGATGAACATGAAGTAAACTAGCTACTCATCATTTGGCCAAGATGAACATTAAGTAAACTAGCTACTCATCATTTGGCCATGATGAACATGAAGTAAACTAGCTACTCATCATTTGGCCAATAGATGAACATGAAGTAAACTAGCTACTCATCATTTGGCCAAGATGAACATGAAGTAAACTAGCTACTCATCATTTGGCCAAGATGAACATGAAGTAAACTAGCTACTCATCATTTGGCCATGATGAACATGAAGTAAACTAGATACTGATCATTTGGCCATGATGAACATGAAGTAAACTAGCTACTCATCATTTGGCCAAGATGAACATGAAGTAAACTAGCTACTCATAATTTGGCCATGATGAACATGAAGTAAACTAGCTACTCATCATTTGGCCATGATGAACATGAAGTAAACTAGCTACTCATCATTTGGCCAAGATGAACATGAAGTAAACTAGCTACTCATCATTTGGCCAAGATGAACATGAAGTAAACTAGCTACTCATCATTTGGCCGAGATGAACATGAAGTAAACTAGCTACTCATCATTTGGCCAAGATGAACATGAAGTAAACTAGCTACTCATCATTTGGCCAAGTTGAACATGAAGTACACTAGCTACTCATCATTTGGCCAAGATGAACATGAAGTAAACTAGCTACTCATCATTTGGCCATGATGAACATGAAGTAAACTAGCTACTCATCATTTGGCCATGATGAACATGAAGTAAACTAGCTACTCATCATCTGGCCAAGATGAACATGAAGTAAACTAGCTACTCATCATTTGGCCAAGATGAACATGAAGTAAACTAGATACTCATCATTTGGCCAAGATGAACATGAAGTAAACTAGATACTCATCATTTGGCCATGATGAAAATGAAGTAAACTAGCTACTCATCATTTGGCCATGATGAACATGAAGTAAACTAGCTACTCATCATTTGGCCATGATGAACATGAAGTAAACTAGATACTCATCATTTGGCCAAGATGAACATGAAGTAAACTAGATACTGATCATTTGGCCATGATGAACATGAAGTAAACTAGATACTCATCATTTGGCCAAGATGAACATGAAGTAAAACTAGATACTGATCATTTGGCCATGATGAACATGAAGTAAACTAGCTACTCATCATTTGGCCATGATGAACATGAAGTAAACTAGCTACTCATCATTTGGCCATGATGAACATGAAGTAAACTAGCTACTCATCATTTGGCCATGATGAACATGAAGTAAACTAGCTACTCATCATTTGGCCAAGATGAACATGAAGTAAACTAGATACTGATCATTTGGCCATGATGAACATGAAGTAAACTAGATACTCATCATTTGGCCATGATTAACATGAAGTAAACTAGATACTCATCATTTGGCCATGATGAACATGAAGTAAACTAGCTACTCATCATTTGGCCAAGATGAACATGAAGTAAACTAGATACTGATCATTTGGCCATGATGAACATGAAGTAAACTAGATACTCATCATTTGGCCAAGATGAACATGAAGTAAACTAGATACTGATCATTTGGCCATGATGAACATGAAGTAAACTAGCTACTCATCATTTGGCCAAGATGAACATGAAGTAAACTAGATACTCATCATTTGGCCAAGATGAACATGAAGTCTAGGTCACTTCTTGGTGAAGAGTGTGGGGGTGTGGCTAAAACCATCTATGGACTTAAACTCTTTGTGTTTCGGTTGACATGAAAACATGGGACAGCTTTTTATTTATAAAGTTTTGGAATTTAAAGAAAATTCACAAAATCAATCTAAATATTTCAACTTCCCTTTAAGATAAATCAATAAGGTTGATTTAAAACCAATATTTAATAAGTTGACACAAATCATTTAGATGTTTTTATGAATTGAAATTTAGGAGTTAGAGGTTGGGGCAGCCAACTAGATAGTAAAATATAAAGTATATATTTTTATATATTAAAATTTGTCAATAAATGCATTGTGATTAAATAGATCAATATCAAGATGATATTTGTAAGGTCTGACTACTTAATTGTTTAAAAAAAAATATTTTAGATTGTGAGACTTTAATTTGAACCAATTCGGTAGAATGGCTCATAAACAGGTTTAATGTTTGTCTTTAGTTCAATGTTTGTTTTGTAAACAAACAAATTGACAATGAAGGGAAGGTTTACGCCATAATGTGTCATTTACGTCATATTGTCTCTTTATTGTTAATGGCGTTTAATATTTGTGTTGGCACCGTTTGTTTTACATCACCATTACATCACCTAATCAACATGGGTTAGACTTTAACATATTAGCGCCCCTCACTTCACATGGGTGTGATTTTTTAAATATAAAATAAAAACAAATGTATAAAAAATACATTTGTTTGAAATGCCATTCAGCTACAGTGGAGCCATAACGTCCGTCCGTCCGTCCGTCCGTCCGTCCGTCCGTCCGTCCGTCCGTCCGTCCGTAAAGACCAGAGTCATACTTTGACTAACTCTAATTACTATTTAACCCTACGGTGAAAACACTGAGGGACTCAAAGTAAAGGCTAGTGGGGTGGTAAGAGAACTACAACATGATGTCACTGAGCCGCGGTGGTAAGAGAACTACAACATGATGTCACTGAGCCGCGGTGGTAAGAGAACTACAACATGATGTCACTGAACCGTGGTGGTAAGAGCACTACAACATGATGTCACTGATCCGCGGTGGTAAGAGAACTACAACGATGTCACTGAGCCGCGCTAAAACTACAACATGACGTCACTGAGCCACACTAAAACTACAACATGACGTCACTGAGCCGCGCTAAAACTACAACATGATGTCACTGAGCCGCGGTGGTAAGAGACTCACGCTCACCCAAACACACCTCTCT
>NW_027638576.1:22500-32430 GCF_951216825.1 Electrona antarctica
CGTAAGTTACCATCCTGAGGACTACAAACCAGTGACAACAACATGACGTAAGTTACCATCCTGAGGACTACAAACCAGTGACTACAACATGACGTAAGTTACCATCCTGAGGACTACAAACCAGTGACTACAACATGACGTAAGTTACCATCCTGAGGACTACAAACAAGTGACTACAACATGACGTAAGTTACCATCCTGAGGACTACAAACCAGTGACTATAACATGACGTAAGTTACCATCCTGAGGACTACAAACCAGTGACTACAACATGACGTAAGTTACCATCATGAAGACTACAAACCAGTGACTACAACATGACGTAAGTTACCATCCTGAGGACTACAAACCAGTGACTACAACATGATGTAAGTTACCATCCTGATGACTACAACATGACGTAAGTTACCATCCTGAGGACTACAAAACAGTGACTATAACATGACGTAAGTTACCATCCTGAGGACTACAAACCAGTGACTACAACATGACGTAAGTTACCATCCTGATGACTACAACATGACGTAAGTTACCATCCTGAGGACTACAAACCAGTGACTACAACATGACGTAAGTTACCATCCTGATGACTACAAACAAGTGACTACAACATGACGTAAGTTACCATCCTGAGGACTACAAACCAGTGACTACAACATGACGTAAGTTACCATCCTGAGGACTACAAACCAGTGACTACAACATGACGTAAGTTACCATCCTGAGGACTACAAACCAGTGACTACAACATGACGTAAGTTACCATCCTGAGGACTACAAACCAGTGACAACAACATGACGTAAGTTACCATCCTGAGGACTACAAACCAGTGACTACAACATGACGTAAGTTACCATCCTGATGACTACAAACCAGTGACTACAACATGACGTAAGTTACCAACCTGATGACTACAAACCAGTGACTACAACATGACGTAAGTTACCATCCTGAGGACTACAAACAAGTGACTACAACATGACGTAAGTTACCATCCTGAGGACTACAAACCAGTGACTATAACATGACGTAAGTTACCATCCTGAGGACTACAAACCAGTGACTACAACATGACGTAAGTTACCATCCTGAGGACTACAAAACAGTGACTACAACATGACATAAGTTACCATCCTGAGGACTACAAACCAGTGACTACAACATGACGTAAGTTACCATCCTGATGACTACAAACCAGTGACTACAACATGACGTAAGTTACCATCCTGAGGACTACAAACCAGTGACTACAACATGACGTAAGTTACCATCCTGAGGACTACAAACCAGTGACTACAACATGACGTAAGTTACCATCCTGAGGACTACAAAACAGTGACTATAACATGACGTAAGTTACCATCCTGAGGACTACAAACCAGTGACTACAACATGACGTAAGTTACCATCCTGAGGACTACAAACCAGTGACTGCAACATGACGTAAGTTACCATCCTGATGACTACAAACCAGTGACTACAACATGACGTAAGTTACCATCCTGAGGACTACAAACCAGTGACTACAACATGACGTAAGTTACCATCCTGAGGACTACAAACCAGTGACTGCAACATGACGCAAGTTACCAACATGATGACTACAAACCAGTGACTACAACATGACGTAAGTTACCATCCTGATGACTACAAACCAGTGACTACAACATGACGTAAGTTACCATGCTGAGGACTACAAACCAGTGACTACAACATGACGTAAGTTACCATCCTAAGGACTACAAACCAGTGACTAAAACATGACGTAAGTTACCATCCTGATGACTACAAACAAGTGACTACAACATGACGTAAGTTACCATCCTGAGGACTACAAACCAGTGACTACAACATGACGTAAGTTACCATCCTGATGACTACAAACCAGTGACTACAACATGACGTAAGTTACCAACCTGATGACTACAAACCAGTGACTACAACATGACGTAAGTTACCATCCTGAGGACTACAAACCAGTGACTATAACATGACGTAAGTTACCATCCTGAGGACTACAAACAAGTGACTACAACATGACGTAAGTTACCATCCTGAGGACTACAAACCAGTGACTATAACATGACGTAAGTTACCATCCTGAGGACTACAAACCAGTGACTACAACATGACGTAAGTTACCATCATGAAGACTACAAACCAGTGACTACAACATGACGTAAGTTACCATCCTGAGGACTACAAACCAGTGACTACAACATGATGTAAGTTACCATCCTGATGACTACAACATGACGTAAGTTACCATCCTGAGGACTACAAAACAGTGACTATAACATGACGTAAGTTACCATCCTGAGGACTACAAACCAGTGACTACAACATGACGTAAGTTACCATCCTGATGACTACAACATGACGTAAGTTACCATCCTGAGGACTACAAACCAGTGACTACAACATGACGTAAGTTACCATCCTGATGACTACAAACAAGTGACTACAACATGACGTAAGTTACCATCCTGAGGACTACAAACCAGTGACTACAACATGACGTAAGTTACCATCCTGAGGACTACAAACCAGTGACTACAACATGACGTAAGTTACCATCCTGAGGACTACAAACCAGTGACTACAACATGACGTAAGTTACCATCCTGAGGACTACAAACCAGTGACAACAACATGACGTAAGTTACCATCCTGAGGACTACAAACCAGTGACTACAACATGACGTAAGTTACCATCCTGATGACTACAAACCAGTGACTACAACATGACGTAAGTTACCAACCTGATGACTACAAACCAGTGACTACAACATGACGTAAGTTACCATCCTGAGGACTACAAACAAGTGACTACAACATGACGTAAGTTACCATCCTGAGGACTACAAACCAGTGACTATAACATGACGTAAGTTACCATCCTGAGGACTACAAACCAGTGACTACAACATGACGTAAGTTACCATCCTGAGGACTACAAAACAGTGACTACAACATGACATAAGTTACCATCCTGAGGACTACAAACCAGTGACTACAACATGACGTAAGTTACCATCCTGATGACTACAAACCAGTGACTACAACATGACGTAAGTTACCATCCTGAGGACTACAAACCAGTGACTACAACATGACGTAAGTTACCATCCTGAGGACTACAAACCAGTGACTACAACATGACGTAAGTTACCATCCTGAGGACTACAAAACAGTGACTATAACATGACGTAAGTTACCATCCTGAGGACTACAAACCAGTGACTACAACATGACGTAAGTTACCATCCTGAGGACTACAAACCAGTGACTACAACATGACGTAAGTTACCATCCTGAGGACTACAAACCAGTGACTACAACATGACGTAAGTTACCATCCTGAGGACTACAAAACAGTGACTACAACATGACATAAGTTACCATCCTGAGGACTACAAACCAGTGACTACAACATGACGTAAGTTACCATCCTGATGACTACAAACCAGTGACTACAACATGACGTAAGTTACCATCCTGAGGACTACAAACCAGTGACTACAACATGACGTAAGTTACCATCCTGAGGACTACAAACCAGTGACTACAACATGACGTAAGTTACCATCCTGAGGACTACAAAACAGTGACTATAACATGACGTAAGTTACCATCCTGAGGACTACAAACCAGTGACTACAACATGACGTAAGTTACCATCCTGAGGACTACAAACCAGTGACTGCAACATGACGTAAGTTACCATCCTGATGACTACAAACCAGTGACTACAACATGACGTAAGTTACCATCCTGAGGACTACAAACCAGTGACTACAACATGACGTAAGTTACCATCCTGAGGACTACAAACCAGTGACTGCAACATGACGCAAGTTACCAACATGATGACTACAAACCAGTGACTACAACATGACGTAAGTTACCATCCTGATGACTACAAACCAGTGAGTGACTAAAACATGACGTAAGTTACCATCCTGATGACTACAAACAAGTGACTACAACATGACGTAAGTTACCATCCTGAGGACTACAAACCAGTGACTACAACATGACGTAAGTTACCATCCTGATGACTACAAACCAGTGACTACAACATGACGTAAGTTACCAACCTGATGACTACAAACCAGTGACTACAACATGACGTAAGTTACCATCCTGAGGACTACAAACCAGTGACTACAACATGACGTAAGTTACCATCCTGAGGACTACAAACCAGTGACTACAACATGACGTAATTTACCATCCTGATGACTACAAACCAGTGACTACAACGTGACGTAAGTTACCATCCTGATGACTACAAACCAGTGACAACAACATGACGTAATTTACCATCCTGAGGACTACAAACCAGTGACAACAACATGACGTAAGTTACCATCCTGAGGACTACAAACCAGTGACTACAACATGACGTAAGTTACCATCCTGAGGACTACAAACCAGTGACTACAACATGACGTAAGTTACCATCCTGAGGACTACAAACCAGTGACTACAACATGACGTAAGTTACCATCCTGATGACTACAAACCAGTGACTACAACATAGCGTAAGTTACCAACCTGATGACTACAAACCAGTGACTACAACATGACGTAAGTTACCATCCTGAGGACTACAAACCAGTGACTACAACATGACGTAAGTTACCATCCTGATGACTACAAACCAGTGACTACAACATGACGTAAGTTACCATCATGAGGACTACAAACCAGTGACTACAACATGACGTAAGTTACCATCCTGATGACTACAAACCAGTGACTGCAACATGACGCAAGTTACCAACATGATGACTACAAACCAGTGACTACAACATGACGTAAGTTACCATCCTGATGACTACAAACCAGTGACTACAACATGACGTAATTTACCATCCTGAGGACTACAAACAAGTGACTACAACATGACGTAAGTTACCATCCTGAGGACTACAAACCAGTGACTACAACATGACGTAAGTTACCATCCTGAGGACTACAAACCAGTGACTACAACATGACGTAAGTTACCATCCTGAGGACTACAAACCAGTGACTACAACATGACGTAAGTTACCATCCTGAGGACTACAAACCAGTGACTACAACATGACGTAAGTTACCATCCTGAGGACTACAAACCAGTGACTACAACATGATGTAAGTTACCATCCTGATGACTACAAACCAGTGACTACAACATGACGTAAGTTACCATCCTGATGACTACAAACCAGTGACTACAACATGACGTAAGTTACCATCATGAGGACTACAAACCAGTGACTACAACATGACGTAAGTTACCATCATGAGGACTACAAACCAGTGACTACAACATGACGTAAGTTACCAACCTGATGACTACAAACAAGTGACTACAACATGACGTAAGTTACCAACCTGATGACTACAAACAAGTGACTACAACATGACGTAAGTTACCAACCTGATGACTACAAACCAGTGACTACAACATGACGTAAGTTACCATCCTGAGGACTACAAACCAGTGACTACAACATGACGTAAGTTACCATCCTGATGACTACAAACCAGTGACTACAACATGACGTAAGTTACCATCCTGATGACTACAAACCAGTGACTACAACATGACGTAAGTTACCATCCTGATGACTATACAAACCAGTGACTACAACATGACGTAAGTTACCATCCTGATGACTACAAACCAGTGACTACAACATGACATAAGTTACCATCCTGATGACTACAAACCAGTGACTACAACATGACGTAAGTTACCATCCTGAGGACTACAAACCAGTGACTACAACATGACGTAAGTTACCATCCTGATGACTACAAACCAGTGACTACAACATGACGTAAGTTACCATCCTGAGGACTACAAACCAGTGACTACAACATGACGTAAGTTACCATCCTGAGGACTACAAACCAGTGACTACAACATGACGTAAGTTACCATCCTGAGGACTACAAACCAGTGACTACATGACGTAAGTTACCATCCTGAGGACTACAAACCAGTGACTACAACATGACGTAAGTTACCATCCTGATGACTACAAACCAGTGACTACAACATGACGTAAGTTACCATCCTGAGGACTACAAACCAGTGACTACAACATGACGTAAGTTACCATCCTGAGGACTACAAAACAGTGACTACAACATGACGTAAGTTACCATCCAATAATGTTAGAGTCCACAGAAGACATGTAAATATGAAATAAATGCTTAAACATGTAGCTAGGTGTAATGTTAGTCCACAGAAGACATGTAAATATGAAATAAATGCTTAAACATGTAGCTAGGTGTAATGTTAGTCCACAGAAGACATGTAAATATGAAATAAATGCTTGAACATGTAGCTAGGTGTAATGTTAGAGTCCACAAAAGTGAACCTTTTCAAGCCTGTTTTCTCAACTCGCTGTTTCTCTGCAAGACATTACTCTATAAGCCATATCTCCAAAACTGGTGGGTCAAACTGAACAACCAATATGTCAGTTTGATTCCCTTCTTTCACATGATATCAAAAAAAAAGATTCTGGTCCAGTGGACTGAACTAAAATGATGAGGAAACAAAGAACGCTAACACACACACACACACACACACACACACACACACACACACACACACACACACACACACACACACACACACACACACACACACACACACAGAAGCAAAGTTCACCTCCAGCAGTAAAAGCTAATGGAAGAGTTTCAATGTGCTGATCCTGCACAAAACTGCTGTCACTGTGTGTGTGTGTGTGTGTGTGTGTGTGTGTGTGTGTGTGTGTGTGTGTGTGTGTGTGTGTGTGTGTGTGTGTGTGTGTGTGTGTGTTAAGTGACAGAGACCTAGATATAGCAGTGGGGGTGGGGGGGGGGGGGGGTGACAACACTCTGTCACTTTGTCCCATTAATATTACATCACACACACACACACACACACACACACACACACACACACACACACACACACACACACACACACACACATGATGAGCGACACGTTGAGGTCTGGAAAAGTTACTTTATTCATTCTCAGACTTGCTGTGATTTGTTTTTAACTAGTTTAACTAGTTTAACTAGTTTAACTAGTATCACCGAAATTCAGAATTGAGTACAAACCCCATCCCTCTATCACACGGAACTACAAAACCCATCCCTCTATCACACGGAACTACAAACCCCATCCCTCTATCACACGGAACTACAAACCCCATCCCTCTATCACACGGAACTAGAAACCCCAGCCCTCTATCACATGGAACTACAAAAAACCCCATCCCTCTATCACACGGAACTACAAACCCCAGCCCTCTATCACACGGAACTACAAACCCCATCCCTATATCACACGGAACTACAAACCCCAGCCCTCTATCACACGGAACTACAAACCCCATCCCTCTATCACACGGAACTACAAACCCCACATCTCTATCACATGGAACTACAAACCCCATCCCTCTATCACACGGAACTACAAACCCCATCCCTCTATCACATGGAACTACAAACCCCATCCCTCTATCACATGGAACTACAAACCCCAGCCCTCTATCACACGGAACTACAAACCCCATCCCTCTATCACATGGAACTACAAACCCCATCCCTCTATCACACGGAACTACAAAACCCAGCCCTATATCACACGGAACTACAAACCCCATCCCTCTATCACACGGAACTACAAACCCCATATCTCTATCACACGGAACTACCAACCCCATCCCTCTATCACACGGAACTACAAACCCCATCCCTCTATCACACGGAACTACAAACCCCATCCCTCTATCACACGGAACTACAAACCCCATCCCTCTATCACACGGAACTACAAACCCCAGCCCTCTATCACACGGAACTACAAACCCCATCACTCTATCACATGGAACTACCAACCCCATCCCTCTATCACATGGAACTACAAACCCCATCCCTCTATCACACGGAACTACAAACCCCAGCCCTCTATCACACGGAACTACCAACCCCATCCCTCTATCACATGGAACTACAAACCCCAGTTCCAATGAAGTTGGGACGTTCTGTAAAATGTAAATAAAAACAGAATCCTCTTCAACCTCTAATTGAATACACTACAAAGACAAGATATTTAATGTTCAAACTGATAAACTTTATTGTTTTTGTGCAAATATGTGCTCATTTTGAATTTGATGCCTGCAACACGTTTAAAAAAAGCTGGGACAGGGGATGAATGCTCAAAGAACACCTGTTGGAATATTCCATCAACTAACACCTGTCCACAGGTTAATTAACTCCTGTCCACAGGTTAATGAACACCTGTCCACAGGTTAATTAACTCCTGTCCACAGGTTAATGAACACCTGTTTTGATGACGTCCAACATGGCAGCCGTGGCAGCCAGCCAAGCTTTAATTGGCTATACTGTATATCTCAATAGAATATATTTATATGAATGATTTGTCACTTGATTCTGGTACCTGTGGACATGCTTATGAACATAACAAATCTAGGAAAATATACCTTTGGGAAAGGCTTAATTTTCAAGATGGTGTCCAAAACGGCGTCCGGGAGCTTAAAATCTCAATCCATCTTGAAAATGAAGCCTTTCCTGAAGGTAGATTTTGGTAGACTTCTAGTATGTTATTTAGCATGGCCAATACTACCAGGATCAAGGCCAATACTACCAGGATCAAGGCCAATACTACCAGGATCAAGGCCAATACTACCAGGATCAAGTGAAAAATCATTTGTATCAATTCTTTCTATTGAGATATACAGTATAGCGGTGCCGGCTTCCATTTTGAACGCCATCTTGAAAATGAAGCCTTTCCGGAAGGTGTATTTTCCTAAATCTTTTGTATGTTCATAAGCATGTCTACAGGTACAAGAATCAAGTGAAAAATATTTTGTATATTTCTTTTCAATTGAGATATACAGTATAGCTGTTTATAAGCTTTATAAGCCTGCCATTTTTAACGTCATCTTGGAAATGACGCCTTTCCCAAAGGTATATTTTCCTAAATTTGTAGTATGTTCTTAAGCATGTCCAGAAGTACTAGAATAAGTTGAAAAATACTTTGAAAATGTTTTCCCATTTGATATATGGCCATTTTAAACTCTGTCTGGGACGCAATCTTGAAAATGACGGCTTTCTGGAGAGTAGATTTTGGTAGACTTTTAGTATGTTATTTAGCATGCCCAATACTACCAGAATCCATTGAAAAACCTTTTGTATCAATTCTTTTGGGGTTAAACCTCATATTGATTCACCTACTACTGTCTGTCCCTCTATAAAAAAATAAAAATAAAAAAAGGCAAAAGCCGCAAAAAAACATAAAAAAACATAAAAAAAAGATTCAGAGAATCTGGAGAACTTTCTACCCGTAAGCGGCAAGCCCGTGACCTTCGACCCCTCAGGCCCGTGACCTTTGACCCCTCAGCCCGTGACCTTTGACCCCTCAGGTCCGTGACCTTTGACCCCTCAGGCGGCACTGCATTAAAAGCAGACATCATTGTGTAAAGGATATTATACAGCGTGGGCTCAGGAACAAGGTTATAATAGTTAACTAAAACTAACTAAAAAACTATTATAACCTTGCTCAGGAACACTAAACAAAACCATTGGCCGCAGTTACATGCAGGCTGATCATTCCGAATAAATACTTCCGAATAAAATACTTCGGAAGTAATTTTCTTTGCTGCGAGTTTACATGGGAAATGGTCATTCCGAATGATTGTTTACATAGAGATGTGATCTTTTTCCCCACCCGCTGCGGCTCCCCTTCTCCGCTGGGAAGGTGATCATCTCGTTTTTATTTGTAGGCTACTTTATTATCTACAGCACGGCCAGGGCACGCAACACACTGATTATTATTGTATCAAGGGTCGCTCGTTATTTTTGAGAGAGAGAGAGAGAGAGAGACTGTTGAACACACACGCACACACAC
>NW_027638575.1:5000-18623 GCF_951216825.1 Electrona antarctica
CTCTCTCTCTCTCTCTCTCTCTCTGGAGCAGCAGAATTAGAGCACCATCTTGGCGATTTACCTGGGAGCCCCCGCCCCCCCCCAATTCCCCCCCTCGTCTCACACAAAGCCAGAGGGGGGTGGGGGGGCAGGGCTTATAAGCGCCCAAAATACGCCCGTCTCGCCCGAGTGCATTTTTAACTACAGTATTTAAACACGATACCGTAATAACCCCCCCCCCCCAAGGTCACCCCCGGCGGAGGAAAAAAAAAACCTTGGTACAAAAATACATCAGGACCGAGACCAGATTCTACAAAATCTCTTCTAAATCATGACAGTTTTCTGAAAAACCCTATGTTTCCATATCAGTTGTTCTCAAACATTTTCATGTCAAGGACCCCCAGGAATATATATTTGCCTGCCGACCCCCATCTGCAAACATGTAGTTCCAGGGACCCCTCCCCAGAAGCAAAGATTTTAGTTAAAAACGTTCCGCTCTGAAAGAATATATATATATATTCAAAGATTTGCGCCACATTTTCACGATTTAAAAAAAAATAGCAGATCTACGAGCTTGTATGTCTGCTATTTTTCACTCGGTGCCGCGCTACGAGCTTGTATGTCTGCTATTTTTCAATAGCCCCACCCCCAATAGCCCCCCCCCCTCCCCCCCTCCCCCCCTCCTACATAACACTCAAGGTCACCCACGGTGGAAGAAAGAAATACCTTGGTACAAAAATATATCTTGAGTTAAAAAAAACCTTTGCTCTGAAAGAATACAAATATTCAAAGATTTTGCGCCACATTTTCATGATTTTTGTAGATCTGCTAAAGTATAACATATAATGCTTAAAACACCAACAGGGGTTCCCGTCCTGAATGGGTTAAACCCGCCTCCGGGTTTTCTATGCTGCGCAAAACGCTGCCAAGACATTAGCATAACAGACGAGGCCTCGATCGCCCCGGTGTGGTGGAGACGAGGCCTCGATCGCCCCGGTGTGGTGGAGACGAGGCCTCGATCGCCCCGGTGTGGTGGAGACGAGGCCTCGATCGCCCCGGTGTGGTGGAGACGAGGCCTCGATCGCCCCGGTGTGGTGGAGACGAGGCCTCGATCGCCCCGGTGTGGTGGAGACGAGGCCTCGATCGCCCCGGTGTGGTGGAGACGAGGCCTCGATCGCCCGGTGTGGTGGAGACGAGGCCTCGATCGCCCCGGTGTGGTGGAGACGAGGCCTCGATCGCCCCGGTGTGGTGGAGACGAGGCCTCGATCGCCCCGGTGTGGTGGAGACGAGGCCTCGATCGCCCCGGTGTGGTGGAGACGAGGCCTCGATCGCCCGGTGTGGTGGAGACGAGGCCTCGATCGCCCCGGTGTGGTGGAGACGAGGCCTCGATCGCCCGGTGTGGTGGAGACGAGGCCTCGATCGCCCCGGTGTGGTGGAGACGCAGTGACGGATCAACCCCTCTCAAGGCCCTGGCGCTTCACAAAATCAAAAGGCCCTACAGATTCAGTCAATTAATGAATTAATTAATTGCATTTCGCCGTTTAGCGCATATCCACTACTGCCTGCGCTGCCCGCTGACACACAAGACACAGCCGCACTGGGCACAGCCTTTCCAACTTCAGTCTCTGCTAAACTATTATGTAAGGACTAGGAGATTACTTTATGGTTATTAATACAGTCATTAACAATAAACATGCAGCAGCATGTTTTGTCTAAATTGTCTTTGTGGACAACAAATGTAGCTACATGTGCAAACAGTGCTGTTGACCATGTTGTTACATGGTCCATATAACGTGTGTACCAACAGACAATGCCAATATGCTATATTAATATTAGAACGTTTTAAAGACAGATTAATTATTGACGACAATGCAACCAAGTTGTGGTGGGTGCAACGTCACTGAAAACTTTCATAATAGCAAATTAGCAATTACATTAATTTACTCACGAGTGCTGAAATCGTGAAATGGAGGATGTAAGAACACACTTTTGTTGCATTAGAGCAGGGTAAATATGAAGTTTTGCACCAAGGTCTTGTGTTTATATTCCTCTTACATAGGCTGTAGGCTATGTTATTGTCGCAACAACAACACACGTTGGTCGGTCTGAGAGAGGGGGCCTTCCTGAGCGAGGGGGCTTCTGACGGCGTCGCTTACTCGCTTCCCCTCTGTCGGAGGAGGAAGCGACAACCCCCCCAGGCCCCCCTTGCTGCTAGTATCAGGCTGCTACAGAAACTGTCAGACGAGAAGACCAAAAACACTAGCGGGGGTTCTTGTGTTGCGTTATATTTTTCGACAGAAGCAACAGTTGTACCTATAGTCTCGTACCGGGCCCTGCAAGCTTCGGGCCCTGGCGCTTAAGCTCCACCTAGTTCCATTGTTAGTCCGGCTCTGTGGAGACGAGGCCTCGATCGCCCCGGTGTGGTGGAGACGAGGCCTCGATCGCCCCGGTGTGGTGGAGACGAGGCCTCGATCGCCCCGGTGTGGTGGAGACGAGGCCTCGATCGCCCCGGTGTGGTGGAGACGAGGCCTCGATCGCCCCGGTGTGGTGGAGACGAGGCCTCGATCGCCCCGGTGTGGTGGAGACGAGGCCTCGATCGCCCCGGTGTGGTGGAGACGAGGCCTCGATCGCCCCGGTGTGGTGGAGACGAGGCCTCGATCGCCCCGGTGTGGTGGAGACGAGGCCTCGATGATTAAATCTACCACGACTAGCGACCGCGGTGGGCTGTCTAATACATGATCTTTTCTTAGAATTAGACGTTATGATTTAGATCAAGAGTTATTAACGTTTTAAGATTGTGAGGTCTTTTCCCCTGAAGAAACGGAACAGTGTCTGTCTGTCTGTCTGTCTGTCTGTCTGTCTGGACAGGAAGCGCTCGCCTGCCCTCCTATACTTCCCCTCATACACAAGTGGATTTCCTGCTCTACATTTTTTCTCTTTTTTTCTTTCATTTTTTTGCTTCCTTTTGTTTTTTTTCTTTTCCTTTTAGACGATGTCCTTTTCCTTTTAGACGATGTCCTTTTCCTTTTAGACGATGACCTTTTCCTTTTAGACGATGTCCTTTTCCAGTCCATGAATGAACGGGATTTCTAAAAAGGTCTAAAAGGTCGTGGTGGGAAAGTTCATGAGCGCAACGTGAAGTGGTCATGGAATGAACTTCCCATTGCAGTCAGAACTACAGACTCACTCCCAATCTAAACTATGGAATGAACTTCCCATTGCAGTCAGAACTACAGACTCACTCCCAATCTAAACTATGGAATGAACTTCCCATTGCAGTCAGAACTACAGACTCACTCCCAATCTAAACTATGGAATGAACTTCCCATTGCAGTCAGAACTACAGACCCACTCCCAATCTCACTCCACTTCCGCTCTCACCATGGCAAGACGTGTTTTCTCTCGCTCGTGCGCGTCTTCTGACTCAAAGTCACGTTTTTTTCCACATTTTCTCTTTCTCCTCCTATGGTGTACGGATTCCTATCTTAATATACCAAGGGGATTACATCGAGGTGAAATGGAGAAAAACAAAACCGCAAAAGAGGATTTTCAACCGGATTCTCACAGCGACTTTTACCTGGTCAGTGACGAAAGCAACGTGAACAATGGAAAGCGTCCTGGACACGGAATATGGGCTATTCAGTCCTTGTTGGCCCGAAGAGACAAGCTCCAGCTTAGCAAAGGGAAGAGATCTTTCTTTCTCATTATTTTGTTACTGTCTGGCGACATTGAAAGTAACCCTGGTCCCGTGAACACACGACAAATGACAAGACTACTCCGGAGTGAACAAGAAACCGGAGAGAACAAAGGAATCCCCATCGACTCAACAACACCAATGCCGACCAGCCAGGCGACGACCAACAACAACAACAACACCGCTAGCATCATTCCTCACCACCAGCCAACCTGCACACCCATGCTGGATATACACGCTGATGTCCCGGCTGTGAATAATACATTCGCAAGAGCCGAGCGCGTCCCAGACAACAGCAGGCGGAATAATCCTACATCGGCGGCAGTCGAGGCAAAAGACACGGACAACACCACCATCTACAGGCGTGAAGAGTCTCCACATCCAACCAAGGGGGACAAAGCGGCTGGAGACGGACACCGTGATACTTTACCTGCTATTTCTGCTGTTTCTCCGGTCGACACCATGGCTCAATCGGCCCCACCAGCGCCCTCAACAAACCTGGACGAGGGACCCCATCCCCCACTCCCGCCACCCCACGACGACCCCCACGCACCCCCCACCCTCCCCCCACGGCACCCCGCGGCTTCTACAGACATCAACAATGGCCCTCCGCTCCCCTATTTCGCCATGGAGGAAATAAGCACCATAGTCGGAGCCAACGGACTTCATATCTTTCACCTGAACGTCAACAGCATTGGACCCAAAATGGCTGAAATCAGGCATATGTTTCAATGCGGTAAGGCGAACATCATTAGCTTCTCTGAAACCAAACTTGATGAGTCAACCAAAGACCCAGAAGTTGAAATAGAGAACTATTCTTTGATCAGAAACGACAGAAACAGGCATGGTGGTGGCGTGTGTATGTATATTCACAAAGACACTGAATATGTTACTCGTACTGACTTACAGCATGATGAAATTGAAACTGTGTGGGTTGAATTAATTTTCAAAAAAGCTAAATCAGTATTAGTGGGCACCGTCTACAGACCGCCTGACCAACATGGGTTCTATGATATACTTGAGGGGTGCTTAGCTGAGGAGGAATGTGTAGAGAAAATCCTGATTGGCGACTACAATACAGACATGCAACGAAAGGAAGCACCTGTGTTTAAGTCATTCAGTAAGTTCTGTGATCTACATAGTGTCAGTCAGCTAATTACCCAACCCACTAGAGTGTGTGATTCTACTCAAACTGTCATTGATCTCATTCTGTCCTCGGACAAATCCAGAATCTCCAAGAAAGGGGTTATTGTATGTGGGCTTAGTGATCATTTTATGATATTCTGTACCCGCAAAATACAAAAACTTAAGACCGGCTGCCACAAAACAGTCATATCAAGGGACCTCAAAACCTACTCTAGTGAGGTCTTTAACCAAGTATTGGAGAGTCTGGATTGGTCCGATGAGCTTAAAAGCACACATGTCGAAGAAGCTTGGCTTGGCTTCAAAACCAAATTTACATCAGTACTGAACAACATGGCTCCTTTGAGAACCACCAGGGGCAAAACCCGCTCGGAACCATGGATGAATTCGGACATACTGGCTGCAATGAAAGCCAGAGACAAAAAATGCTCTGAAGTTCTAAAATGCAAGTCAAAGCTAGCCAAACGCTTCGACAGTGTTCGCCAAGCTCGTTTGAACAACCTAAATACACAACGAATCAAACTACGAAACAGTGTAACTGCCATGACCAAATCAGCTAAAAGTAACTTCATTAATGATAAAGCTGAGGAAAACAAAAACAATCCTCATGAGCTCTGGAAGCTACTAAACAATCAACTAAGCTATGGTCAGAAACTAAAAACCAGATTTTCGAACATAAACATCAAATCTGACAACACTCTCATCACTGACAACCTTGATGTGGCCAACTACTTGAATATCTTCTTTACAAACATATCAACAACTCTGGTTAACAAACTGCCCTCCCACTCTGGGCTCTTTGGTGTAGAGCACATTACAACCTTCTACAAAAACCTAGGTGTTTGTAAAGACGATTTTAAACTAGTTATGGTAACAACTGATGAGGTAATTAAGAAACTGAGTGCCCTCCAACCCCACAAGGCCACAGGACATGACAACATTCCCTCCAAATTTCTCAGAGACTCAGCCATCTCTATAGCTCCAATCATCACCCACATAGTAAACCTCTCCATCAAACAGGGACAGGTCCCCCAAGATTTCAAACTGGCCAAAGTAACCCCCTTGCACAAGAAAGGGAGTAAATTAGACCCCGGCAACTACCGCCCTATTTCTATTCTTAGTTCCATCTCGAAAGTGATGGAAAAAATAGTCTATGAACAGGTTGAAAAGTATCTTGCCACTAATAAATTATTGTACGAGTTCCAATCTGGCTTCAGAACATCCCACTCCACTGACACATGCCTCCTCTATTTGAGCGACCACATCAAACAAGAGGTGGACGCTGGCAAATACTGCGGCATGGTCATGCTGGACCTCCAAAAGGCTTTTGACACCGTGAACCACTCCATACTGGTTAACAAGCTAAAAGCAATTGGTTTCGATAGCACATCAGTGAGCTGGATGCAATCCTACCTGGAGGGGAGAGAACAGATGGTGGAAGTGAACGGAACACTGTCCCCCCCCCTCCCAGTGAGCTGTGGCGTTCCACAAGGAAGCATACTAGGGCCTCTACTGTTCCTAATATATGTAAACGACATGACTTCAGCCTGTGACTGCAACTTGTTCCTGTTCGCAGATGACTCAGCACTGCTGGTCTCGGACAGGGACAAACTGCAGGTTGAAAATGCCCTCAGCTCTGAACTCGGTAGAATCTGCACCTGGCTCGCTGATAACAAACTATCTTTACACCTGGGAAAAACTGAATCCATTCTCTTTGGCTCTATTAGTAATCTCAGCAAGGCAAATGGCTTCTTGGTTAGAGTGGGTGACAATGTTATCACACGTAAAGATGAAATTACCTACCTAGGTTCCATCCTGGAGGCTAATCTTTCCGGTGATAAAATGGCCACCAACGTAATCAAAAAAGTCAACCATAGAACAAGATTCCTCTACAGGATCTCCTCACTGGTCAACAAAAACACCTTGAAGACCTTAACAGGAGCCCTTGTACAGGGTTTCTTTGACTATGCATGCACCTCCTGGTACCACAGCACCTCAAAGGCCCTTAAAACCAGGCTCCAGACTTCCCAAAACAAACTGGTCAGGCTCCTACTTGATCTAGCCCCCCGAACCCACCTCACCCCTGCCCACTTCGACAGGCTGGAATGGCTTAGGGTCGACGACAGAGTACAGCATCTTGCAATGGGTCTGGTCCACAAGATTCGATACACCACCAAGATACCCATGTACCTGTCTAGATACTTCCTTAATGTTAACGAAGTCCACACCCACAACACCAGAGGGAGTGCAACGAACCATGTACAACCCAGATTCGGCACAAACAAGGGACTAAATTCTTTTCGCTCCTATGCCACTAAAATGTGGAACGCCCTACCAACTGTCATTAAGACATGCGAATCCCTTGACTCTTTCAAAACCGCTCTCAAAGGGCACCTACGGACGGCTGCAATTCGAAACTGGCCCCTGTAAAATCGGAATCCCTCAAACACGAACGCAATGACAACACAAGAGACGGTCGCGGCCACACAGCCAACTCAAGGTATGGCCACTGAGCCAACTTGGGGACCCAACGCAAGGACCCAACGCAAGGACAACACAAGAGATGGTCACGGCCACACAGCCAACTCAAGGTACGGCCACGGAGCCGACTTGGGGACCCAACGCAGCTCCTCCAAGGAAAACAAACAATTTAACGGAGCTGAACGTGAATCCCCCCCCCCGCCCCCCCTTTTTTTCCCCCTCACTGTATATTTTTCTTTTCCCTTTTTACCTCCTTTTTGATGAATTCTTTTTTGATGAATTCCTGTTCTGTCTATAGAAGTGTCTATTTGTACGTCTCTAAATGTTTTGATGATTTGAACATGGTGGACCCTGTTGGAAACAAGTGTAATGCTTAATTGGGTCGTCCACTCACAGTTAACAGCCTTTGTATTGAGTTTGTGCTTGAAATGTACTGTAATTCTGCAAACTGTTAATAAATTCTTCAATCAATCAATCAATCAATCAATCTAAACTATGGTATGAACTTCCCATTGCAGTCAGAACTACAGACTCACTCCCAATCTAAACTATGGAATGAACTTCCCATTGCAGTCAGAACTGCAGACTCACTCCCAATCTAAACTATGGAATGAACTTCCCATTGCAGTCAGAACTACAGACTCACTCCCAATCTAAACTATGGAATGAACTTCCCATTGCAGTCAGAACTACAGACTCACTCCCAATCTAAACTATGGAATGAACTTCCCATTGCAGTCAGAACTACAGACTCACTCCCAATCTAAACTATGGAATGCACTTCCCATTGCAGTCAGAACTACAGACTCACTCCCAATCTAAACTATGGAATGAACTTCCCATTGCAGTCAGAACTACAGACTCACTCCCAATCTAAACTATGGAATGCACTTCCCATTGCAGTCAGAACTACAGACTCACTCCCAATCTAAACTATGGAATGAACTTCCCATTGCAGTCAGAACTACAGACTCACTCCCAATCTAAACTATGGAATGCACTTCCCATTGCAGTCAGAACTACAGACTCACTCCCAATCTAAACTATGGAATGAACTTCCCATTGCAGTCAGAACTACAGACTCACTCCCAATCTAAACTATGGAATGAACTTCCCATTGCAGTCAGAACTACAGACTCACTCCCAATCTAAACTATGGAATGAACTTCCCATCGCAGTCAGAACTACAGACTCACTCCCTATCTAAACTATGGAATGCACTTCCCATTGCAGTCAGAACTACAGACTCACTCCCAATCTAAACCATGGCATGATCTTCCCATTGCAGTCAGAACTACCGACTCACTCCCAATCTAAACTATGGAATGAACTTCCCATTGCAGTCAGAACTACAGACTCACTCCCAATCTAAACTATGGAATGAACTTCCCATTGCAGTCAGAACTACAGACTCACTCCCAATCTAAACTATGGAATGAACTTCCCATTGCAGTCAGAACTACAGACTCACTCCCAATCTAAACTATGGAATGAACTTCCCATTGCAGTCAGAACTACAGACCCACTCCCAATCTAAACTATGGTATGAACTTCCCATTGCAGTCAGAACTACAGACTCACTCCCAATCTAAACTATGGAATGAACTTCCCATTGCAGTCAGAACTGCAGACTCACTCCCAATCTAAACTATGGAATGAACTTCCCATTGCAGTCAGAACTACAGACTCACTCCCAATCTAAACTATGGAATGAACTTCCCATTGCAGTCAGAACTACAGACTCACTCCCAATCTAAACTATGGAATGCACTTCCCATTGCAGTCAGAACTACAGACTCACTCCCAATCTAAACTATGGAATGAACTTCCCATTGCAGTCAGAACTACAGACTCACTCCCAATCTAAACTATGGAATGCACTTCCCATTGCAGTCAGAACTACAGACTCACTCCCAATCTAAACTATGGAATGAACTTCCCATTGCAGTCAGAACTACAGACTCACTCCCAATCTAAACTATGGAATGCACTTCCCATTGCAGTCAGAACTACAGACTCACTCCCAATCTAAACTATGGAATGAACTTCCCATTGCAGTCAGAACTACAGACTCACTCCCAATCTAAACTATGGAATGAACTTCCCATTGCAGTCAGAACTACAGACTCACTCCCAATCTAAACTATGGAATGAACTTCCCATCACAATAAGAACTACAGACTCACTCCCAATCTTCCGCCGTAGTCTGAAAACCCACCTCTTCAGAATCCATCATGGCCCGTAGCACTCACCCTAGCCCCTTAGATTGTATGACTTATAGCATGTTAGGGTTAGATGTAGACAGCACTAGAATTACATTTTGTGTAGTCATAGCACTTTATAGTATATATGTAGTATCATGTATAGCTTATATGTATAGTTTATAATGTATACTTTCATTATATAGATACTCCACTGTTACGTTCTTAGCTTACGCATGTTTCGTGATAACTACTTTGTATGTATGTGATGTATTGCCATGCTTTTTGTTCTTGCTTAATGTAAATCGCTCTGGATTAAGAGCGTCTGATAAATGACTAAATTGTAAATTGTGGGACCAGCCCGAGACGATCCAATTCCGTGTGTCGGACAACCCCCTCCTCCTCCTCCCCACCCTCCTCCTCCTCCCCCCCCCCTAACCAACCTCTCCTTCTATGAAAGACACTGTCCTATATCTCGTGTCACCCATTACAGTACCTCTTAACCCTAAACTTAATGTATTTGCCACTTTTTTTTACCATTTTGAAAAACCTTTTAATAGTTCAAATAGCCGATCTACAAGCTCACAGCCTGTCCATGTAGATGTACAAGCTCACAGAGTGTCGGTGTAGATCGACTATAGTTGAACTATTTACTTGTGCAAGCAGAGCGTGCAAGTAATGTTGTTTGTCCGGTGCTCTGATGCGTATATGTCTGTGGCTGCGTATGACGTAATGATTAATACATACTGTACATGTAGGCCTATACAGAGGGGCATTTCCTTTAATCCACCCAACACTGAAATATCATTATTACGTCACCATCGAGAGCCAGTTATACCCTGGCATTGGTACATATCTTCATTATGTTGTAACAATCGGCCTTTTACATTGAAAGGATAATTATAGGCCTATCTCACAGCCCCCTTTCCACGCCCACTTCCGGTAGATAGTGGTGTCATTTAACATTAGGCATTTACACTTTTTTTCTCTGGAGAATCTAAGTACATTTCCTAATGTTAAAATGTCAAAGACCGATAATAATATGAAGAAAACACAATGGTATAACAACTCAAATAAGTAGAATAAACCTTACCTTTACAAAACGGTAGTTTGTGGCTTGTGAAAATACCTCTTTTAACATGGAAGCCTATGGACCGCAAAAAAATAACACCACTAGCTCTAAAAGGGGGCGTAAAAAGGGGGGCGGGGCAATGCTGTGAGATAGGCATCGTCGGGTTAACTCTGCGGTATTTTATATAGAAGCCACCAAAGGATGTTGTTGAGCAAACAGAACACAGTTTACTTTGGGAAACAACAGAAATCAACCACTACTCAAACCCCCTCCCAACCCAAATGAGTCCCAGCAACCCCTTAGGGTCACGACATCATATATAAACAATAAACAAGTTCAAATAAACAAAAGAGCAGTCGCGCGACTCGCGTCGGTCGCACGGAGAGGAAGTTCCTATAATCCACACAGCATGAAGAGTCCGCTCCCGACGGCGTAGCGAGCGTTCGGGGTACCCCTATAATAATCCATGAAGAGTCCGCTCCCGACGGCGTAGCGAGCGTTCGGGGTACCCCTATAATAATCCATGAAGAGTCCGCTCCCGACGGCGTAGCGAGCGTTCGGGGTACCCCTATAATAATCCATGAAGAGTCCGCTCCCGACGGCGTAGCGAGCGTTCGGGGTACCCCTATAATAATCCATGAAGAGTCCGCTCCCGACGGCGTAGCGAGCGTTCGGGGTACCCCTATAATAATCCATGAAGAGTCCGCTCCCGACGGCGTAGCGAGCGTTCGGGGTACCCCTATAATAATCCATGAAGAGTCCGCTCCCGACGGCGTAGCGAGCGTTCGGGGTACCCCTATAATAATCCATGAAGAGTCCGCTCCCGACGGCGTAGCGAGCGTTCGGGGTACCCCTATAATAATCCATGAAGAGTCCGCTCCCGACGGCGTAGCGAGCGTTCGGGGTACCCCTATAATAATCCATGAAGAGTCCGCTCCCGACGGCGTAGCGAGCGTTCGGGGTACCCCTATAATAATCCATGAAGAGTCCGCTCCCGACGGCGTAGCGAGCGTTCGGGGTACCCCTATAATAATCCATGAAGAGTCCGCTCCCGACGGCGTAGCGAGCGTTCGGGGTACCCCTATAATAATCCATGAAGAGTCCGCTCCCGACGGCGTAGCGAGCGTTCGGGGTACCCCTATAATAATCCATGAAGAGTCCGCTCCCGACGGCGTAGCGAGCGTTCGGGGTACCCCTATAATAATCCATGAAGAGTCCGCTCCCGACGGCGTAGCGAGCGTTCGGGGTACCCCTATAATAATCCATGAAGAGTCCGCTCCCGACGGCGTAGCGAGCGTTTGGGGTACCCCTATAATAATCCATGAAGAGTCCGCTCCCGACGGCGTAGCGAGCGTTCGTTCGGGGTACCCCTATAATAATCCATGAAGAGTCCGCTCCCGACGGCGTAGCGAGCGTTCGGGGTACCCCTATAATAATCCATGAAGAGTCCGCTCCCGACGGCGTAGCGAGCGTTCGTTCGGGGTACCCCTATAATAATCCATTAAGAGTCCGCTCCCGACCGCGTAGCGAGCGTTCGGGGTACCCCTATAATAATCCATTAAGAGTCCGCTCCCGACGGCGTAGCGAGCGTTCGGGGTACCCCTATAATAATCCATGAAGAGTCCGCTCCCGACGGCGTAGCGAGCGTTCGTTCGGGGTACCCCTATAATAATCCATGAAGAGTCCGCTCCCGACGGCGTAGCGAGCGTTCGTTCGGGGTACCCCTATAATAATCCATGAAGAGTCCGCTCCCGACGGCGTAGCGAGCGTTCGTTCGGGGTACCCCTATAATAATTCCCTGAAGAGTCCGCTCCCGACGGCGTAGCGAGCGTTCGGGGTACCCCTATAATAATCCATGAAGAGTCCGCTCCCGACGGCGTAGCGAGCGTTCGTTCGGGGTACCCCTATAATAATCCATGAAGAGTCCGCTCCCGACGGCGTAGCGAGCGTTCGGGGTACCCCTATAATAATCCATGAAGAGTCCGCTCCCGACGGCGTAGCGAGCGTTCGGGCGGGGTATCCCTATGATAATCCAACAAGGACGAGATGTTTGGAACGATCTCACCAGATAGTGACGCGACGTCTGTCGGTATCCACGCACGCTGACGAATTCCAAGCATAATATAATATAATATAGCATAATATCCAACGGCAGCAACAGCGCGTTTCTGTTCCCGTCGGTTCGACTGTCCTTCGTCTTGGCCGCAGAATGATACCATGCGTTAAACCTTTAGGGTGGGTTTAAACGGTAGGCCTATCTTTAAACGGTAGGCCTATCTGGCGCCACGGAGCTCCTCTCTGTCAAATGTGCACCCTGGCACCTAGGTTTGTTTGTCCATTTGAGTTCCCATTCCCTGTGTCACTTCCTCTATAAATAAAGTTGGGTGACAACATCAATCATTCAATTACCCCCTGTATCAGACCCGTTACCTCTCATGTGAACCAGAAATGTTCAAATTAATTGTAAAGTCACTCCACATGTACATACATCACACGTACATAATAACATGCATAGGTCAAGCAAATAAATAAAAAAACATTATGTGCAATTGTCACAATGTCATACGCAGCTACGGACATACGCATCAAACGACCTAAGTAACCACAGTATACTGCTAATCAACTTACAAATTACAAATATACATATATTTATCTTACGTATACATGTATATATGTAATCTGAAACCTATCTTTATTACGTCACCATTGCGAGCCAGAGATTTGAAAGTTCGTAGCGGTCGACAGTATACTTGCGCGCTCAGCTTGCGCACTAGTAGGTAATTTATGGCCTACTTGTGTGCAAAGCGCACAAGTAGGCACTCGACAGAGTGCAGTTCTAGTTTAAAATGTATTTTCAAAATAGTAAAAAAAAAAAAGGCAAAATTAGTTTAGGGATAAGGGATACAGAATCTCGTTGCCTCTACGGAGTCATTCCTGCCTCGTCTCATTGCTGTTCCAACCACACACCTCCAGGCTCTGTGATTCTACACCTGCTGCTATTTTCAGCGCCTCCTTTTTTAGTGCTATTTTTATCCTTTCACCTCCATGTACCG